>NW_012267248.1:6211295-6257989 GCF_000151885.1 Dipodomys ordii
AAGAAGAAGAAGAAGAAGAAGAAGAAGAAGAAGAAGAAGAAGAAGAAGAAGAAGAAGAAGAAGAAGAAGAAGAAGAAGAAGAAGAAGAAGATTAATTAATTGAACTAAATTAAGAAGGTGGAAAAAGAGGACAAGATAAAAATTGGAAGAATTAAGGCCATTACTTTCTGCAATTCCATTCTGTGTGTAAATTTCTTTAAAATGTGCACAGTTACTTCATATTCACTTTTTTAAAATAAGTTTTTATTGTGAAAATACTGTACAGAGAGGTTACAGTTACATGAGCAAGGTAATGAGTACATTTCTTATCAAGCATTGTTGCCTCCTCCTTTGTTTTTCCCATATCATCCCTAACATGGTATTTCTATTAAAAGATTACATAGCATTTATAGCACATGAACAGGACTCAGTTCCATTTTACATTCAATTCACAATCTGAAATGTATAGATGCCACATATAGAGGACACACATATGTCCTGATTAGTAAACCAAAGTTGTTCAAAATGAAAGATTACTTTCCAAGAGCACACAGCTAGTCCTTACATCCAAGGTGGTACTCAATACCTATACCAAGATACCGCCTTTAGCCTTCACTTATATCAGAAAACTTCCAGCACTTGTGAACCATAACAAATCTTACTAACTATGAATATTGGATGAAAAGGTTTCATGTATATCCAGCAACATTTTTACTGTGAGCTTCATTTTTCTAGTAGAGTTTGCTGGCCAGAATTTAAGTAGGAAAGACTTGATAATATTTAAAATCCACATCTAAACAACCAAGAATTACTGGCATTAATCTCCAAGATGTAATAAATATTGCATCAGGCTTTTTGTGTGTGACTACTAGCATTTAGGCCTTCACATGAATTAGACAATCCAATTTCAATACTGCTGATTATATTTTAACAATGACCCCCCCAACTCAATCAAAGAGCAGCACAATACTAAGGCCTGCACTGATAATGATCATTTAAAGATATAAATAAAATCCCTAACTAAATATCAAATTATTCTGACATTCAGTTATTTTCACCCCTACTGCTGACCAAATCTTCAACAGGACAGGCACCTGTTCACGTGCAAGTGAGGATTGACCAGTGTTGCAGCTAAATTCACCAAAGCCAACAAACTTGACCTGGTTCTTGAGAGTCCAATAGGGATTGAAAAAAAGGAGGCAAAAAAAGAAAAGAAAACACACCCATGATTTGAATGGGATCCATTTTGTAAAGAACAGCTGTAAAAGCAAATTTCACATTTCCCTCTGTTGCAATCCTAAGTAGCTGAGAGTGCTGCTCTGCCACATCTATTTTTGTAGTGTCACACGCCCACAGAGAGTTCACAGGCAAGCTAGCTGGAGGGAAGCCTGCTTCTCCCTTTTGTACCACCACCTTTGAGAGCCTGGCATTTGAATTACCACTAAGAGAGGCTAACAAACATAGTAACCAGGAAAAGGCAGAGGGATGCAATCAATCCATCATCAATCAGATTACTGAATTCACTTTCATTTGTACCAAAATGCTGATTGCTTGTTTGAGGATGTGCTAAGGAGAGTTGAGAAATGAAATTAAAAGGTAGTAGATTTGGAAATAGTAGGCTGATTGGACCTAGTGCCTTGGATGGCCAAGTCCTTCTAATCTTTTCCTCTCTCCCACTGCAGACAGCTTTCAATTGCCACACACTGCAGAAACTACTCTTTCCAAAATGCTAACTTGAAAAGTCCAATTAGAAAAGGCAGTTGACCCTGCACTCACATACAGGGCATTCATCATCACTCAGGTGACTGATACTATTTCTAGACAGAAGACAGTATTAAACTATTGCTTCTACCCATTCCTTGACTGGTTCATTATTCAACAAATATTGTGTCCAACATGACCAGTTTTGTTAAGCCACAGAAGTGAGTAAGCATTTGAATAAAGCAAACATGATCCTTGTTCTGGTGATGCTTATATTAAAGTAATATAAACAAATAAATATGATAGCTTCAGATCATGGACAACAAGCTCAGGACAACACAGGATAGAAAAATGTGAAGGGGGAGTTACCTTACACTGCAAATCCATGCAGGAAGTGATATTTAGTGGCTTGGAGGACTTCTGCAAGGTATGTCTAAAGCTACCACCTGTTCATGCCCTCATTGCAACCCCAGGTTCTCTCTCTCTTCCTCCTTCTCTCCCTCCCATCCTCTTTCTCTTTCTCTCTCCATCTCTCCATCTCTCTCAAATCATTTCCATTTGCGGACAATGGTCTACAATATCTCACAATGCAACTATCCCTTGGCTTTATCTCCTCTTCCAACTTCCCTATTTAATTGCTCTACTATCCTTCACTGTCGAAATCTACCAAAATTAATTTTTGCAGGTTTTTTTATTGTAAAAATACTGTTCAGAGGGGTTACAGTTACATGAGCAAGGTAATGAGTACATTTCCAAAATTTAAAAAAAAACATTTTCTGCCACCTCTCCTCTCTTTCTGTCTTGAACTGCTGAAATGCTGCTGAAACTGCTCTTGTCTGCTAGCTAAATCCTGTGGTCTTTTCTCCATTATCACATCACCATTGAGTGCTTAGTTCCTATTCCCAGGAACTCCCTTATGTCCAGTGGTCTCTTCTGTACCACTGAAATGTTCTTTCCAAGAAACAAACATGGCCAACTGCAGGCAAGCTGGAAGTTTTGGGGAATCACTGTCTCTAAGAGCAGTCCTCACCCAACTGTAGACAGGAGGTGGTAGATAAATGCCCACCTTTCCTCTACCTCTGTGGAGGTGACTGACTTAGGCTCTGTATGGATTCCTGCAGGCCTCTCCCTACAGTACTAAGTGCCCCATGAACACACTCTGGGTATACTTCCCCCTTCTCGGTCACACTTCCCTACCTCTTTTCTGTATTCTTGAGGATCATTCCTCAAGTCAACTGCTTGCAATCAGTTTCTTGGATGTTTCTCAAGGAGACTAACTCTGATGGCTGCAATTTTTCCCTCTCTGTGTCACCTTGGCAATATGAGTTTGCAGCTTCACCCAATCAGTGATGAAGACTGTGTCTCCACTCATCGATTTGGGGCGCATATGGTGAGTCATTTTGTCTTATGGAATACAACAGAAGTGATAGTGTGCTCATTCCAAGTCAAGGCCTAGATAATCATGTCATGCTTCTGCTTGCTCTTATGGGATCCATCCTTTGGTTTAGTACACATCCAAAATTATTGGCGAAGGGACAAGTTCATGTGTAGGCCATAGCCAATCAAACCAGTTTCCATGGATGCAATACTGAGCCAACATCAGCAGAGCTAGTCTACAGCTGAGTTATAGTTCACCATTGGCACAGGCAGGCTAGCCCAAACTGGAAGAACCACACAGCTAAGCCTTTCCGGAGTTTCTGACCCTTTGCCCATGACCTTAAAAAGAAGTGTATGGTTCAAAACCATTACATTTTGAGGTAACTCATACTGTAGCAAAAGTGAACTGTTAGGCCTATATAAAACATTCAGTATCAAGGTGACCATAGGAAAAAAGATGCCTAGGATGAGACTCTCATTTTGGCTTACTTCCCAATCAGATAGCAGCAAGTTCTTCATTTCTGGGGGCATGAAGCATCACAAATATAAGACTTAGAGATATAAGTAGAGATCAAGGGAATGGAGAGGTTAAACATCACACCTAGCAATCCTGCTTGAAGCCATCTATTGCATGATTTAGACCATTCTAAGTCTGAGTGGACCCAGAGAAAGGAATAGCTCTTCAGTACAAGCCTCTCCAATACCAGGGCCATAGGATTTATCCACCAAATCCTGTAGCTAGAAGAAGAAGACACTTGGCAGAGCACAGTGCAGGAAAACAAGAGTTCTGGAGCAAAGCAGTATGCTCATACAACTATTTGCCCACTATTTGCTATAACCCCTGACTGCCACTGCTTCCTAATAGAGGTTGAATATGTGCTGTGGAACCCCAAGAAGTCATGGGCCAGAAGCTGCCTCTCATGAATAAGGTTACAGGCCAACAAATGATGGAGATTGCAAGGATCAGCAGCCATTCATCATTCAATAAGAACTTTACATTTGCCATTGAGCCCAAGCCTGTCTGGAAAATGCAGGGGCAATGCACAGCAGGTGGTCTAGAAAACGCTGCCACATTGTCTCCATTGTGCTAGCTGCTTGCACCTGTATGAACTTCATATGCAGGTTTCTTACAAACCACAGCCTCACTTGGGAGTTTTCCTAACGTACAATGGAGAGGATAAATCATCACCAAGGACAAACCTTCTACCTATCACACTTGTCTGAAAGAACTTGTCCAAGGTAGGGTCTCTCCAGCATTGATACATGGCTTGACTGGATCAGAGGTCAAGAAGTACAAGATTAAAAGACCAATGACAAGCCGGGCTCTGTTAGCTCATGTCAATCATCTTAGCTACTCAGGAGACTGAGATCTGGGCAGTCATAGTCTTAAGTCAACCCCAGCTAGTAAAGTCCACAAGATCCATCTCCAAGATAACCAGAAAAAAGTAAGACTGGAAGTATGACTCAAGTGGTAGGGCATCAGCCAAGCAAGCAAACCGAGTGAATGCAAGCCATGAGTTCAAACCCCAATACTGAAAATTAAAAAAGCAAAGACAAAGAAGTGTGGAGAGAAATATATTGGCAGGATCTCTGAGAATGAGAATGAGCATAAAGTTTGGGGTGACACCAGTAGCTCAGAATCTAGTGACAATGGTCACAACGCTGTGAGATTGTCACCTGTTTCCTGCATCATTATCAGTCAATTTGAAAAATGTTGTGCTGTCTCATAATGCACAAAAGCGGCATGAGCCAGGCATACCTGAGACACTCCATGGGGTTAGAAGGGAGCATGCTCACTGCAGTCAAAGCTGTAAGCCAGTGTGTGGTGTTTGTGATGTACCTTGCCTGAAATCCAGGATGCACAAGTCCAGGAGCCAATGGAGTAACAAGCCACATGGAGAAATTTGTGTTTCCTACCCCTGTAATTTTATTTTTGGATGATTCTGTTCATATGAAACATACCTAATAGGCAAATCTGTAAAGACAGAAGACAGATTTCTGATTGCCTAATGATAGGAAGTTGAGCAATGGGGAGTGTTTGCTAAAAGCTACAGGAGTTCTTTTGAAATGTCCTAAGTTTGGTTGCAGTGAGGATTATACAATTCTGAATACTCTGAAAACCTCTGTGGATAGGGAAGTCCTACCCCTGTAATTTTAGATTTGTCATGATTACAAGTTCTGATTCCTGGGGCAGGAGACCAAGAGTTCACAATAAGAAATTCATAGAACCCTCTAATGAAAATCTGTAGCTATCACCTGTGGTTTTGAGCTCCTCATGCTAATTATGCAAGAAGACAGAACAAAAGACTTGTTGTATTAAAAGGCATAGCCAATCTTGATGATCATTGAGATAATCAAGGCGAAGGTAGCAGGGAGGAGGATGTAGAGTTGGATCTTGTGCCTCTGAGCCTAGTGGTAACCGTGCATGGACAATTGCTGAAACTGTGGCATAGGTAAGACAGAGTAGCTAATGTCTCACCCTGCTCAAGGGAAAATATCTGGATTCCCTTGCACAAGCAACCTAATCTAGCAGATGTACTGAAGAGCAATAGGGTAATCCAGAGTAGACAGTACGATGGGGAGATGTCTATTCTTGGGACCAGCTGGAGTAGCAAGAATGGTGTGTTGTCCCATGAACCCTCCTATTGAGGTTTATTTTGATGATGACTGGCTGGTCTCCTCAAAGAACCAACTGCCAGGAAGAATGAAGGGAGAGAAGTTTTTCACAGCAGCACATGTATTGATGTTTCATGCAGGTTCTTCTGTAACCCTCATCCTGAGGCATTCTTGAATTCATAACTGATCCAGGTCATTATCCCCAGATAGAACAACGGCAACTAAAGTATCCCAGAAGCCCTGCAAAGAGACAGAGCTATAGCAGATCCCACAGTAACTGATCATGAATAAAGCCATATTGGCTGCCTTCCCTTTCCTCTCACTTCCTCAGCCCCACTGGCCCTTTGTAGTTAAGTCTTATTGTCTCTTCAAGGGTGTCTTGAGCAGTTCATATGGCAAAAGTCGTTTCCCTGGTAATAAGAGAAGGAAAAAGGAAAACATTATAATAAAATTTAAAAACATTATCTTCCAAAGGTTTATAATTAAGGAAACAACATGATATGATATAATTTATCATATTTTTGAAGCCAAATAGTGGTTTTTTTCTTCATGGTAAATTGATCAAAGGGGATCCTTTTTTAACTTATTGTGTTGCTCACACAATGATGGCAGTATTGCCCAGAGTTTCAGCACTGGAGATATTTTTCTTTTTACTCCCAGCAGAAAATCTGAATTCTCTGCAATTCTCTTATGAAAGGGAGCTTGAAGTTTTAATCTAGCAAAGGTGCCTGAGTACTGAAGCCTAAAGGAATGGTTTAGAATATACCCGGATTTTGGAATGTTGACTTTGTTAGAATTATTTTCCAGCTAGACAAAATAACAGTTTACAGAACATTTGAAAACACAAAATGACGTAAAGCCTGTGTTACCAAAACAGTAGTGTCTCAGGTCTTTGAAGAATTATTGTCATCATTATTATGATAAGAGTTTAATGTAATGGTTAATCAAGAGTCACTGACTCTTTTCTAAAATCCTAGCTGCTGAGAAGAATCAGATCCAGAGGATTGCAATTTGAAGCAAACCCAGACCAAAAAATGTGAGATTCCATCTCCAAAATAACAAGCAAAAAACTAGGCTAGAGGAGTAGCTCAAGTGGTAAGTTACCAGCAGATTAAGCAAGCTAAGCAAGTATAAGGCTTTGAGCTTAAAACCCAATACTAAAAAGAAAAACAAACAAACAACAACAAAGTGTCCAGGAAGCGAGGCCTGGCTGCATGGATTCAAATCTGTGCTCCACCCCCTCGTAAACAGGTGTCTCTTTCCATGCCTCAGTTCCCTTATTTATACAGTGGAGATTATAACAGTATCTTCCTCACTGATCTATCTTTAAAGATTGAGATACTCAATAGAGAAATAAATCAGCACCAAGAGGTGTCCTACATAGGACACAGAATAATCTCAATAACTTTATGTCAATGCATGGGAAATTTATATAAAATAGTATTCCTAGAAAAATGGTTCAGAAAAATCACTATGTGGCAGAGCAGGGAGTGTTTGCTTAGCAAGTGCGAGGTCCTGAAAAAATATTACTAGAAAAGTATACTTTTTGAAACTGATTCAAGAAGAAATTAAAGGTGTAAATAGTGCTACCACCCATGAGCTTGAATGCTTAATCCATACTCTTCCACAAATTAAGATAATTAAGGCCATTTAGCTTCTTTTATGTTTCAATAAAAATACTTCTTAAAATTTCAAAATCTTTAGATGAGAAGAGCGGGTACACTTATGTATTTATACATTCTAGAATTTTAATGAAATTCTTCTTTTTTGGGGGGGTTGCTCAGGGCTAGTGCTCCTCCACCTGAACCACAGCTCCACTACTGGATTTTTTTTGTCAATCATAGGGCCTGAACTCTGGTCCTGGATGCTGTCCCTCAGCTCTTCAGCTCAAGGCTAGTGGAGTCATAGCTCCCCTTCTGGCTTTTTCTGCTTATGTGGTGCTGAGGAATTGAACCCAGGGCCTCATGCATCAAGGCAAGCGCTCTACCACTGAGCCACCTTCCCAGCCCCACTACTGGATTTTTGATGATTAATTGGAGGTAAGAATCTCATGGACTTCCCTGACTAGGCTGGCTTCAAACCTCAATCCTCTGATCGCAACCTCCTGAGCAGCTGGGATTATAGATGTGAGACACCAGTGCAAGGCTCTAGCAAAATAATAATAGAAGGATCATATTTGAAAGGAAAACATCACATCCTCATTTTATCTACAACTATAAATTCACGAGAGCATAAACAAAACACTAGCAGATGTAATCTGAAAATTAAAGAGAAAAAGGTATCTAGTATCATTGTTTAATGATCTCTGTCTCATTATGCTAGTATCTGAAATTCTTATAGATTCTTTCTCTTTTCTGCCTTTCTGCTGATGATTAATTATGGTATCTTATTTCCTTGGGTACTTCCCAATCCTTGACCACACTTTCTTTCCCCCCAAATCCCAAAACATATATGTGTTCCTTGAGCTCTAAGATGGCCATAACTTCCTACACAGAGAATGCATATTTGCTTCTATCCGTCAAGAGGGTGACTATTGACAAATCCACTCAATCCCAGGGAGCATCCCAAGGTCCTCCTGGGCCAACCAGGGAAAAAGAGGTGGGCAGAAAGCTGACATCGATGCTTGTGGTCACTCTCACCAGAGGCTGAAGACTTTTGGGGTCCTCCTACCCTAAGTATGAGTGGCATATGTCAACCTCTCATATTGGGTGGCTTTGACTTTTACCTCATTTGCCCTGGAATTCTGCCAAAACAGTTCAGTTTTTCACCTATTTTCTCTGGAGTAAAAACATGTCCTCACCACTGGAAAGACTTTTTCTCCTAGTTCATCTAGATTTTTACTTGTTCTCTATTAGAGTTTGTTCAAGTTGTTCACTATTGCCTAATGTAGATGATCCTCATAGATAGACAGACAGACAGACAGACAGACAGACAGACAGACAGACAGATAGATAGATAGATATGGAAATCTTCTCAAATTCTAACTCCTAAATAAAATAGTAATAATAATGATAATAATTCCAACTTTCTCATCAATATGAAAGGAAATAAAGATTGCAATGCATATTTTTCTGTCAAAGACGCATTATTCCTATTTCTTTCTTTTTTTTTTTGTCGGTCGTGGGGCTTGAACTCTGGGCCTGGGCGCTGTCCCTCAGCTCTTCTGCTCAAGGCAAGCGCTCTACCACTTGAGCTTCAGCGCCACTTCCGGTTTTCTGGTGGCTTATTGGAGATAGGAGTCTCACGGTCTTTCCTGCCCGGGCTGGCTTTGAACCGCGATCCTCAGATCTCAGCCTCCTGAGTAGCTAGGATTACAGGCGTGAGCCACCAGCGCTCAGCTCCTATTTATTTCTTGACAGAGACATTTAAGTTGGCTCTCAGGAACAAATCCTAAATTGAAGTTACAAAGTTTCTAACAAAAATCAAAAATAAGATCTTAACATTATCTTTGTTATTTTAAGTATTTGCTCTGCTTTAAGCTTCTCAAATAGTGGAATATTTTTTTTTAAAAAAAGTCTCAATCTTGTGGCCAAAATCACAGAAGCAAAGAAGAAAGAATTTATAATTGGTAACCTAAAATATATATCCCTCACATTGCAGGGTGAATTTTCCCTTCTATTAAAGAGGGTAGTCCAACTTCACAGTTTAATTCTGCGTTTCTTAATAATTAAAATAAGACCGCTAAGACCCCAAAGGGGCAGAAATACCCTGATTAAATGTTGTAGACTAGTCAGAGTGTTATGAGTTCATGAAAAGAAATTCTATTCTGAAAATTCTGAAGAAGGTTCAATTTAGTCACAAAGCCCAGGAAATCAGAGCTGGGTCCACTTTATTTTCAAATTTTAAAAAATCTCAATTTTATTGTGATGACTGCACCATTAAGCTGATTATTTTTCAGACCAAAATAATAAAATTATATACCTGGTTTGTACCCAACTAGATGACATTTCTCCAAATTTATCAGCTACCCCATAAAGGATGCTAACCTGAGATTTGCAGACTTTCTTCATATCAAAATACTGTGGTGATTTTGTCTCTAAGCAACAGCAGTTTCCAAGAAGTTCCAAGTCTAGCTCTTTCACCTGCATGCAAGCATTTATTTTCATCTGACCTGAGCACACTGAGGATGCTGGCTTCAGATCCATTCTGATTTCTCATGACACTCAAGACACTCTGTCCCCAAAACGTCATGTCATTTGTTGTGAATGTTTAGAGAAGAGTACCAGAGCTCTTCATACCCAAAGGAGCTGCTAAGAGAACTTGCTTCAGCTACCAGATCAGAGGAGAAACAGAGCAGTGGGAAAAACCAATGTTTCTACTTAGTTAAGGGAAGGGTCTTGGTAGGAAGAAGAGTTGGATATGAACTCTCAAGACTCCTTAACATCTTCCAAGCCCGTTCATTATCTCCCAATGAATCCCAGGCTCCTGGTAGCATTATAAGCATGGCAATTTGCATTCCAATTGGAAGGTTGCACATATAAAAATTTCAAGTATAAATAAAGGTAAATGTCTAAAAGTGCTCTTTTAGCTGATGGAAATCTTCATCAACTGTGCTTGTTTGATTACACTCACCTTATAATTTCTTCTTTTGAAACATAGAAAACACTCATCATGCCCAGGAGATAAAAACAGAAGATGAATCATTTATTTTCCATGTACTCATTGATGGTCCCATAGCCAGTATAGCAAAATGTCAAAGGGAGAGTGGTTAGTCTTGATAACATGGTAGCATATAATCCCAGAATTTGGGAGGGTGAGAGAGAGGGATCATGAGTTTTAGGCTAGTCTTGGCTACATAGACAGAACCTGACTTGGAACAACAACAATGTTGTTGGCCTTGGTTAATCTTTGCACTTTCCCTTGGGAGTGCTCTTCCTTCAGCCAGTACCTGTGTATTTCTGACTCCTCTCCCCATTTCATACCTTCTAGACATAGATATGTGTTTCCAATGTCAAATTTCACTGTTGGGAAACCCAGATCTCAAGACTGCCTCTTCTTCCTATCATTCTACATTCCATTTCCTCAGAGCTCTGTTCTCCCCAAGCCAAAAAATTCTCTCCACTCCTTATAGAAATACAAGCCATCTATAATTTGTGAAGTTTTCAAACACACGAATTTCATTACCACAGTTCAGTTAAATAATACCAGTCCCACACAAACCAACTTCTACTCTCACTTACCAGGTAAACAATTGCATAAACAACAAATTCTCCTGCTTAATCTTCAGGATATCATTTGCTACCTAAATAGCAAATGTTTATTTTGACCTGTTACTGACCACATCACTTCCTTCAAATTCCATCAGTACCAAGTACCTGTAATTGCTTTCAGTGCATGCACAAACTACAAAAGCTTGAGGAGCTCAGGAAGGATCAACCTGTATGATATTTTATAAAAATGGGTGCTCAAAAGGGGAAATTCATCAGCAAAGATGAAAGCATAGCAAAGATACAAAAAATGATAGTGCTAGAAATAAAATTCAAGTGGAAAATAAAGATAAGTTATAAAAGATACAGGGTAGCTCAGTGCCAATGGCTCATGCCTGTCATCCTAGATACATAAGAGGCTGAGACATGGAGGATGGAATTTCAAAGCAGCCCAGGAAGAAAAGTCTACAAAACTACATCTCCAATTAGCCAATAAAAGGCCAGAATGGAGGTACAGCTCCTATGTTAGAGTATCAGCTATGAGCAAGCAAGCCCAGAAAGACCAGGCCTGAGTTCAAGCCCTAGTACTGGCACAAAAGATAAAAGAAGGAGAAAAAAGGAAATGAAATAACTGAATATGAGAATGTTAATTTTTCCTCCATTGGGAAGACTACACATCCAGAGAGAGGAACTAAGAGGTGAATTTACACTCACAAACTAGGAAAGTAGTTATGAGGAAAAGGAGGAGAGGGAGAGGAAGAGAAGAGAAAAAAAGAGGAGAGAATGAGAAGGGAGGAGAGGGGAGAGAGGTGGATATGGGAAAAGAAGGAAGGGGAAGAGAGGAGAGATTTTTCATAACACTGGAATTCAAAGACTAATATGCTGATGCAAATTGAGAAAAATGGATGAGGAGCTGCCAAGCAAAGAAAGTTCCAGGACAAGAAGAACAAAAGAAGTACTGTTAAAACTGCTCATGGTAAATTTGTGTTTGTTTTTATAAAAAATAAAGTTCTTTCACTGGGCACTGATGGCTCAGGGCTATAATCCTAACTACTCAAAAGACTGAGGTTTTAGCATCTAGGTTCAAACCCAGCCCAGGCAGGAAAGTCCATGAGACTTTTATTCCCAATTACACACTAAAAAAAAAAAGAGCCAGAAGTGGACCTGTGGCTCAAGTGGTAGAATGCTAGCCATAAGCACAAAAGCTCAAGGATAGCACCCAGGCATGAGATCAAGCCCTAAAACCAGCACAAAACAAAAACAAAACAAAACAAAAAACCTTCATGCTCAAGGTTTCTACTGTTTTTAATTGAGTTTTCTGAGGAGTATTAGTTTCACTGTGATTTTTCACTGTAATTTTCATTTTCCTGTATATCTATATGTAATACTAAGAGAGTTTTTAATATCTTGAAAAATTCTATACATGATGGAATTATTTTCTTATTAGTTATTATGATCATGGTGCATATGATCATGGTGCATGGTGTCAAGCTCACATGGTACATTTTAATGAACCCATACACCTGCAAAGCAAGCACCCATCATTGGATCAACAGCAACTCTGTATAGTAGAATAGCCATGCGATAGACATCTTTCATTAAGATTGTCCATAAGCAACACCCTAAATCCTCAAGGTAAGAGTTTCAGAACTTGGCCTCAAACATAGTCATTGTACTCCTGTAATTTATTTAGGCCAAAGGAAATAGATGGATGGATAGGAAGATAGATTAGATAGATAGATAGATAGATAGATAGATAGATAGATAGATAGATAGATAGATAGAAGATAGATTGATTGATTCTATTTGGTATCTTTTCTAACCCTCTGACTCTTTCCCTTAATGTCAGGCTTATAAGAAGCTCTCAGAATCATTTTGGCCACTAAATCCCCTCCTGTCACAAACTGCTGAACCCCCCTCCCAAAAAAAACAAACAAATATTAAAGTTCCTATAAGCTCAAATACCAGCAATGACTAATGAAAAACATGTACACAGATCCCTGATCAGTATGATGGAATTTGTCCCACACAGAATTAAAGAAAACTGGGATTGTGGAAACAGCTTTGATGCCATGCTGTCTGCTGAGGGAGGCCTGAATCACACATCAAGAAGTTAGTTGCTGTGAAATGATGTGTACAGGCACCACACCCCAACATGATCCATGGGAGAAGATTTCAGCAGAAACAAAAAAGAAATGGAAAGAGGTATTCAAAAGAGAAAAAAAAAAGCACATGACCTAATATACTCATCAGAGGCCCAGTGGAGTAGGAAATCATTTAGGAGGGAGTAAAAACGAGGCCACTTAAAGGTTCCCAGAGCAACAGCATGCATTTTTTATGAGACTACTCTGTATTTTATAGCCCTTTTCACCCAAGGACCTCATCTCCCCATGTCCCTCCCATCTCTCTCTCCCTGCCCATTGCTGCCCCAACGCGAACACATTAGCTCATTAATCAGCACTGTTCCTTGTGAAATCCACAGCTCTGAAATGTTGTAACTCTGGTGCATGTTAATTACTCAGACAGTTTACGGGATCCTAAGGGGAGTCAGAGACCTCTATGCACAGAAATAACTCTGCAGAACATATTATTAGGATTTTAGGGGAAAAAAGAAGAAAAATACACCCATGGATCCCACAGGCATGGTCTGAATCTGTCTTACGAAGAATGTTTTCACAAAGGAAGCAACTACATTTTCTATGCCAAATTCTCTTGGGTTGAATTAGGCTCAAATTGGAAACTTTGAGGAACTTTCTTAATCAATTTTCTGTTGCTATAAGAAAATAGTTCAGATAGGGTAATTTATAAAGAAGAGAAATCAGTTGGTCCTGTGGTTCTGGAAGCTGGGAAGTCCAAGGGCATGATGCCAGCTTCTGTTCAGCACTTGATGCAAGTCTGCAGTGTCAACATAGGGAAGGGAATCACAGGTAAGACAGCATAAGCTACCAGCTCAGAGAATCTCCTAATAAAGTCACAGATGCCATTACGGGGACCCTGCCTTTATTACTTCATGTAATACTAGTCACTTTTCAGAGACCACTCTTCTAAACACCAATTATTATGAAATTGGGGGTTAAATTTCCAGTACATGAGCTGTTGGAGGACATGTCCAAACCATACAGACACAGAGAAGAGAGTTCTTTAGTGTCACTCCAGAGCTTATGAATGAACTGGAAGGAGAAGGAAAGGGAATCCAAGGCCTCCAGGAAATTGCAGGAATACTTTTAAAGGCTAGTAGGTTTTCTAGAGCAAGAGTGATAACATTTATTAAATCTTCCAAGCACTTGATAGCCCAAACGAAAATCTTCTCAAATCTATTTACTGTTATTAGATTGGTGTGTTAAGCACGAAGTTAACATTTAAATCAATTGACTCAAATTCCTTGAACACTGAAATATTGAATTTTGGGGAAGATAAACGCATGTCTCAATACATTCTTCATCATTGTTGAAATTATATTCCTATGATGTCCACAGATGATTAATTTCATTTATTTATTTATTTTTGTTTGAACTCAGGGCCTAGGCACTGTCCCTGACTTTTTCTGCACAAGGGTGGTACTCTACCATTTGAACTTCACTCCATGTCTGACTTTGCTGGGTAATTGGAGATAAGAGTGTCACATATTTTTCTGTCTAAGCTGGCTTCAAACCTCAGCTCTCAGATCTCAGCCCCCTGAGTAGCTAGGATTACGGGCATGAGTCACCGTTACCTGGGTTTAGATGTTTTATACTATGAATTAAAGTCTGTTGTGTTAGATTTCCATTGTTTTGACAAAATATCTGAAATAAACAAGTTAAAGGAGGAAAAGATCATTTGGTTGACAAGTTTCATATTCCATCCCATGGTCACTTGACCTTTTGAGCATGTGACAGCATGGCGCATGATGGTAGGAGCATGTGATGTAGGAAGCGTCTCACCTCATGGTGACAGATGGCAGAGAGCAAGAGACCAATTGAGAGAGAGAGAGAGAGCAGTCGGGGTCCCCTACCACCCTCTCCATGACCTAACCGCCTTCCACTAATCCCCACCACCAAAGGTTCTGTCACCTCCCACAAGTGCTCCCTTGAGAACCCGAGTCCGAAACTTCTGAGAAAATCTGGACTTTAGGTAAGCATAAGCAATGACGCTAGTTTGACAAGTGTTGATGAGATAAAATTTGCAATATTGGTCTTTTCATTCCCAGAGAGATGTCCTTATTTGCTCTGTAGAGTAGAAAGCAGAAAATGTAGGGGAAATCACAACAAGAAGATGCTACAGCCCACCTCCCACTCTTCCCTGAACACAGTAGGATGCAATGGTTTGGCCACTTGAAATAGGTAATGAAAGACAGAAAAGCACTACAAATCTGCATCCATTTATTAGAGGGGCAGTATTTAAACATTTACCAACACAAGCCATTGTTTGTTTTCAAGCTGTGTCTGGACTGGTTGTCCAGAAGCCATGCCTGATGACATTTACGATGAAATAAAAATCCATGCAAAATTATAAGACAAAAAGCTACATGTATGCCAAATGTAAAGTCCTCTTCATCGTTTTGGCTTGCAGAATTCAGAATAGCTTTGTGGACACTGAAATCTTTGTAATTACTTGGTGCCTCTGTGTCAATGGCTCTCTGAACTAGTATTTTGTGTATTCAGGCTCTTGCAGAGCTGTGGACACAAGTAAAACTGTATTTTAGGCTTTCTCAAACAACCAACTCACTGTTGACTGGGCTAGTGACCGCAGTTCTACCTTTCAAGATTCCCCAAGCAAGGTGTGGTGGAATCTTTGTTTTGTTTTGGTTGTTGTTTGTTTTGTTACTCCTGACCACTCAGGTAGCCAAAGAGGAAGCCAGTGCTATGAATAATGTAGTATTGATGGGCTTTGATGAGTTAGTTGCCTTGGCTGTATTCCTAGACTTAGGCCCCCAGTCTGGAGCACTAAGTGTAATATCCCTTCTGTTGGTACAGCTGCCATAGCACAAAGAGAAAAAAGCCTAGTGAGAAGATTCCACTCTGTTCCTATCCCACTCAGCTCACTCAGTGCTGTGAGCCACCAGGACCAACCAGAGACAGAGGTCTGGAGGATTGAAATGCAAGGATCATCAAGAAATACACCCTAAGAAATATAGCTTCATTTAAATACTAACATCTCCTGAGTTTCTGGATATGTTAGTCTGTGTGCGCTGAGAAGCAAACATTAGGATCGGATTAGATGACCAGGAGGCTTGTTGGGGGAGTTATCCAGAGAGCTGTGGGACCATAGGAGAGTCTGCCAAATATAAAATGAGTCAGCAAACAGAGATTAGACAGAATGACCTTCGCAGCTTGGTTCTAGGTAAGGTTTGTCCAGACTACTGGTGAGTTCTCTAGTAAAGTTACTCACAGAGGAAACCTGATCTCACCAGAATAGACTTACCTTAGGGCCATGGCCACACTCAGTCTGGCTGATGGCAGCACCCATGATCATGGTGGGATATTCAAGACACCATTCAGGTTGATATTCCTGTGATAGAGCTGACAGTCACCTTTCTGTGGCTACTATGACCTAGTGCTGCTGTCACTGATTATCTGGTTGCTGGGTTTGTGTGTGTGTGTGTGTGTGTGTGTGTGTGTGTGTGTGTGTGTGTTTTGCTTTGTTTTGTTTTGTTTGCTGGTCCTGGGGCTCGATCTCAGGTCCTTGGCACTGTTCCTAAGCTTCTTTTGCTCAAAGCTAGCACTCTACCATTTGAGCCACAACACCACTTCTAGCTTTTCTGTGAATAATTGAAGATAAGAGTCTCACAAGCAGTCCTGCCCAGACTGGCTTTGATCCTCGATCCTCAGATCTCAACCTCCTGAGGAGCTAGGATTACAGACATGGGCATGAGCAACCAGTGTCCATATGGTTTTTTGGTTTTCTGGTTTGAGTTTTGTTTTGGGGACGATAAGGGGGTGCACAGAAATGGTGGGACAAAGGGTGGACAAATGTTTTTGTTGTTTTTTAATGTGAGGGCCTGTCATAGAGACAGACTGTGATATGTAGAACTATGCAGTCATTCACAACGTCATAGACCTGCCAATCACCTGGGAAGAAGGTTTCCCCTCACTCTGAAGTAACAATTAGGTGGTAGGTCTTCCAAGGCTGTCTGATTACCAGCTTTGATTTGTTTTGAAAATGTAGGAAATTCTAAGATATGTCCAACAGGAACAGGAAACTACAGGGAGTGTGACAGGTCAGAAAGTTAAAGCTCCGACAAGCTGTTTCACACTTAGGATTAAAAATACCCACCTCTTGGCTCACATAGAAGGAGAAGGGTAAATGCTTACAGCAACCTGTGACCATCAGAAATCTACCCTTTGTAATTTATATCAGCTATTTAAAAAAGTGAGTCCTCAAAATTCAAACACCGAATTCATGGCAAATAAAAATGTTTAGAAAATTCTTGTCCACTGTTTCACAGAATTTTAGAAAGGAGGCTGATGCAATGGTGGCTCAATAATTAAAGATGAAATCTACCTTTGGGGTAAATAACATGTAGGAGAAATTGAGGCAGACAGACTTGGCCTAAATGCCTTGCCTTACCTCGGCAGTCTCCTATGAAGATTAAAACTTTGGAGAGTCTGCATTTTGTTTTAATAAGGGATTTCAATTCCCTTAGCTAGGTTATAAAAATGCACACCTATGAATGATCTCAAAGCTCATTATGCAGACACCTTCTGAACAGTGTATATCACAACCACTGCCATAGTCAGGAACTCCATAGACCATTAACCCCTCCAAGTGTCCTGCAGAGGTTTTCTTTAGTAATCCAGCCCCATAGACCTTAAGAGCTAGATACTATAGCCCAAAGTTACTCTGGAGTCACACCTGAGTCACTTCTGGAGCTGACTGTGACACAGCCATCTCGTAACCACATACATGCCCACTTTGCTCCTCAAAACAAATTTGAAGACAAAATACCTTCAGTTAGATCCTCAGAAGGAGCCAACAGTCAAAAAGCTCCCTCTCCTCATCTCCATTTACCAGAAATACATGTTGACTGGATGACCAGAATTTGGAAGGTGAGAATGAACCAATTTCTGCCTCACCTATACATGAAAATTACATACACAACTGGATGTGTGTCCCCAGCACTGAACAATGTAGTAACTGTGGCCCAAGACCTCTCTTTATTCCAGGGAGAACTTCATTTCTTCCCCTCACTGAGTTCTTGTTCCTCTCCAAACAGATATTTTGTTCAGTGTCTTACATAAGTTATCTACACTCACAATACCATCATAAAATAGGAGCTATTTCTCCATCTCTATTTCCCCAAAGAGGAAACTGAGACACAGAGCAGTTGATTAACTTGTTCAAAGTCATGTAGCCACGAGTGTCTGAGCTGGAGCCATGATGACAAAATATCGATAGCAGCCACTGCAGAGTGTTTATTTTGTACTAAATCCTGAGTGCTTTCTGTAGCATAACTCTAATTCTTAAAAGAATGCTGCAAGAAAGGCACTCATGTATTTACTCTGCATCCTCCTGAGTAAGCAGCAAAATGGTTTTCATATATAGACCCTGAGGGAGTATTAGCAGATTGACTGATTAGAATAGATGATCTGTTGACTGAGTCCAGATCTGATTGAGCTTTAGGATGAGATTCTGAATTTGAAAGATCTGTAGTTAAGAAGCAAACAGAAGGAAAGGGAGGCCATATTTGCACAGTGTGGGAATGCCTGTTTTTCCATGTTCTGAGCAATTATATTCACATATACATCGTCAGCTTGGAATCTACCTTTCATTAAATCCCATTCAGTCAAAATTGGCTCAAGTGTTAGGCAGAGTCAGTATGCCATAGTTGGTATTCTGGAGGATTCTCAAATGATGCCAGACAAATGTCATTCCACAATTATGGCCACCATGTTTGTTGTCTGTATATAATCTAGTTCAGCTAAAAAAGAACCTTATAAGTGGTCCTTGGGGTGTGTGTGTGTGTGTGTGTGTGTGTGTGTGTGTGTGTGTGTGTGTGTGTGTGTACACTAGGGCTTGAACTCAAAGCACAAAGCTGGCATTCTACTATTTGAGCTATACCTCCAGTTCTCACTTTTTGCAGGTTAATTGGAAATAGGAGTCTTAAAAAAGTTTTCTTCCCAGGCTGACTTTAAAACAAGATCCTGAGGTCTAAGCCTCTTGAGTACTAAGGATTATAGGCATGAAGCTGGCTTGCAGGTGGTCCTTGTTTGACCTGCATTTATCACTTACATTTTAGCATAAATAAAAAATTTAAAGACACATTTAAATCAGAAGGAAGGCAGGAAAATAGGGCAATCCGGGTCTAGATGAGAGAAGAAGGAAATGATGCAGAAAGGAGGCAAGAATGGTAGAAAAAGTACTTCTCACCAAAGTCTGAGCCTAGGTGATAACTAAGTAGCAGAGCAGTGTGGTCAAACTCCTAAAGCTTTTACTCCTTATCCCTCACTACTACACCATGGCTCTTCCCTCCCCCTCATGCTTACTGTTTTCTGCCTACATATATGCACAGACTTTCTTGCTCCCAGGATACAATTGAGACACCTAAGGAAAATACATTTCCTACATAATTATTCTTACAATTTAATAAAACCAAAACAGCAGTCATGATAATAGCAATGAAGCAAAACCCAGTAATGATGTAAGGAAAACCAGGAGGAGGGGGAAACAACCACACTGACTGGAAAATATTCAATCACTAAAATGGCTTGCTAAGGTCACTTCTAATGTTATCTGTCTTGGAGGGTTTAATTAGCACAGCCAACTAATTACCTATGTGGTTAAGGGACATGTTTAATCATTAGGGAAAGAGTTGAAGTCAACACCATTTGTAGTGGTATATATAAACTGGTATATATAAACTGGTAGGAGAGAAAGGAAGCTCCATCTTTGAGAATATGTGCATTTGTGGACTCACAAGGGAGTTCCACCCTTGAGTAAGCTCCAGCCATTCCTTTCCATTCATCTTCAAACACCATCCTCCAAAGCACGGCTCAATTTCTTGCTCTCTGAGTCTTTTCATTTATCAGACCTGATGAGATCACTCTCTTCTCAGAAATTCTAGTGCTCATTCAACTCAGACTGTGCTTGGTCTGACAACAAGACATGGCTTCTATCCACAGAGCATGTGGTAGTGGTGGTCTGTGAACCAATGAGCAAGGCCACATAGGCAGAGCTCTGAGCTGTGGGAACCTCATAGTTCTGTCAATCAAGGAGCTAAGCCAGGCACCATGAGCTGGGCTCTCAGAAGACCTTCATCTAGTAGAACTGAACACAGTCCATTGGTTCACCACATCCAAAGACATTCAGGAAACCCAATCTTATACTGATGTTTTTAAAAAAAAATCCAAGAACCTAGAAGTTCCCCATGTACATCATTGGGTCCTAGTAAATTTGTCTTCCTGTGTTCACAACCAAAAGAGATTCATCCATAAAACATTATACAAAACATGCAGGAGTTGTATGTTTTGGAGGTCCTAGAGAGAGAATATTACTCTGAATTGGGCAGTTCTCAGTTAAGGAAATGAGCGAGCTACCAAAGTCAGGGCCCTGATGTGAGTGTAGAGCAAAGAGCCATAGACAGATTGGCCAGCTGACCAGTGAGCTCAGGGCTGAGAGTTCCTGGGATGAGGATTTTCAGTTTGCAAACCGAGAAAGTCTTGATCAGATTGAATTGGTCAATTCTGATAACCACAGAAGACAGGATAGAATAAGTGCTCCTAAGAATGAGGACTTACCATAGTCAGTGGGCAGGAGGTACAGAAAGGCCACTGGATACAGGACATTAATCTTCCCTTATCCAGGGTTTTGCTTTCAATAGATTCAGTTACCTATTGTCTGAAGATATTCAGTGAAACTTTTTGGAAATACAATTCGTGTAGTACGTTGTGCACTAAATAGTAATGGAAGTCTCGCACCATCTTGCTCAATCCTACTGGAGAGATACATTTTTGCTTTTCCACAGTGCATACATTACCCACCCACTGTGCTTGGTAGTCATCTTAGTTATCATTCTGATTGTCTTATCACAGTGCTTATATTTAGGGTCTGATCATTTCCATGGTTACAACCATCCACTGGGGATCTTGAATGTATTCCCTATGGATTAGTAGGACTGCTACCTCGTGGCAGGAGCAGGAGGAAAAGCAGGAGAGACACTTGAATTGTAAATTTATCTCCCACTCACAAAAAATTGATGTCCCTGCAATGGACAATTCCTCCAACTAACTCAGAAGAATTCTGTGGCATTTGTTTATGTCCATGGAAGAGTTTCTGCACACAATCCCAAATGAGGAAATAGGTCAGAATATAAAAGGAAGAAGCAATAGGCCCCCTGATCAGAGACCTTACAATCCAGCATAGGTTACCTATACTGGCTACTAACACCCCAGAGTTCCAAATTGGCTAATAATGCCACCTGCTTCCGCTATGGAAGGCCTCCAGGGTGGAATGAGGACTATATGAATGAGCATCCCCATCTGGAAGTCAGGGACCTGAGTATACACATTCTGTATGTTCTGTGGCTGGATTTCTTCCTTAATAAGACTTCATTTTAGGGCACAGGACCATCATTTCTGCAAGCGGGGAGATAGGGATTTCCTGGGGAGAAATGTTTTTATCCTCTTTGAAGTGAGACAGCTCCAAGAGACAACAAAAGGCCCTTTGGAGGATGAGCATTTACAACCTAAGATTTTCATTCCGAACTTGGAATCCCCAAAACCCATGGGTTATGAAATGAGCTAACAAAGCCTCCCAGCTTTAATATTTAGCAATCTGCCACCTGTTCTCTGAGAGAGAGAGAGAGTGAAAGAGAGAATTCTCTGGCCATAGGATAATCAGGTATGTAGATTTCCCATGCAGGGGCCTTTCAGAAGGTGAGAGGGACAACTATTAGAACTTCCTTGCAGCTACAACTCAGCTGTGGCTCTTGGGAGCTCCCAAGCTGAATGTGGGAGGCAGGACTCTAAAATGTTCTTTTTCAATTTGTTCTAAATCTTCTGCATGCTGGGAAACCTGACCACTTGCCAGTGACAAGGCCTGTTCTCTCTAGCTCTGATTTTCAGGCGCCAACCGGACTAGATTTGCTGCCAGAAATTACACGTCCTGGTATCCAAGGGATCTTCCTGTAAGCAATGTGCTTTATTAGAAATTCTAGAAGTTTACACACACACACACACACACACACACACACACATACTGCAGAAAACCAATCCTTCTGGATTTTTGTTTCAAGTCAGTGACATATTTGATGGTCCTGGGTAATTGGAAAAGGGATTTAAGTTGGACTGGAGACTTTCCAGTCCTGTAAAATTTGCAAACACTGTACAGAATCCATAAGCAAACAGAATTTACAAGGAAACTCTCCCCTCTGGAATTATCCAAGGATCCAATTTGAAGAGATTTTAGTTTATCCTGAGTAATGGCAGAAGGCCTTGAAAATAAGAACAATGCCAAATTCTGAGGCACTGGGTGGGCACTGGGGAGAAATAGCTTTACATATGCAGGGAATGAAAGCCCTAGGCATAAAGCCTAGTGTCTGGCTCATCATGTGGTGATGGCAGACTTTAAAAGACAAGTTCTAGGGCCTCATGGATGGGTCTTGACAATAATGTGCACTTCCTTCCAAGGGTTTTAGGATCATATTTATAAGAGTTTGCTTTTTCGGACCAGGCATACTGGGTGATAGCACTGTCCTTAAGTCATTTCTAATTGTGTGCATGCATGCATGTTACGCACTCGAAAACCACAGATTCTCCATGAAGTCATCAGGTAGGCTTTAAACTATTTGTTTTCCTATAATAGTGGACAGAGTCATGTGCACCTGTGCACAGACAGGAAGAGATACCTGGCTCCTTCTTCAGGTAGATATTCTGAGCAATATTCATTCTCAGTGCCTCTCATTCACAGCCACTCAACCCTCCTGGAAATTCAGTGGAGGAGCTGGCACCATCACCGCCTCCACCAGGATTACCAATATCACCAACACCACCTCTACCCCCATAATCTGCACCTCCACTCCCATCATAGGCTCTGAGAAGCCTCAGGAGGGATGGCTTTTAATATGATTTTCATTTTAGAATAGTATTAGATTTATAGAAAGATGACAAAGATAGTGTATAAAGTTCCTACACCCTCTACCTTCAATCTTACATGTTTATCTGCTACTGGAGCTATACTTCCAGCCCAGCTTTTTGTTGATTATTTTGGAGATGGCATCTTGTGGATTTTTTTTTGCACCTGGCTCTCAAACCACAACCCTCAAGATCTCAGTCTTCTAAGTACTCAAGATTACAGGCACGAGGGACCAGCACTGCCTTAGATCCATCATTTTAAGTATTTTAGGTAGCTTGGATTCCCCCTCTAAACAAAGAAATAACTACCATTGCTATTGTTGTTATTTGTTCAACTAACAGTTTTCTCATCTTTCACATTGGAAGTCATATCTAGTTTTCTACCTCTAGGTCCAGTCTTTATGACCTACTAATGCAGCAAAAAAGTAGCTTTCTGTAAGAAAGCAGCAGTGCTAATTTCTGTAGAGAAATGCCTGAGGGTTTTATGCTAAAGAGAAATGAAAGTGCTTTAGGATTGAGAACGCTTGTGTTCCAAATCTGCCTCTTCCGCTGTTACCCTGTGATAATCTACAATGATCTACATTTGAGAAAATTGACTATTCATCTCATAAAATTACCCAAATGTAGCCAGGCACTGGTGGATCATGCCTGGAATCCTCGTTACCAGAAAGCTTAGACTTGAAGGATTACATTTTTAAGTCAGCAAAGGCAAGAGTCTTTGAGATGCTATCCTCATGTAACTAGCAAAAAAGCTAGACTGGGTGGATCGCTGCCGAGTTCCAGCCATGAGCAAACAAACAGATAGAGAGTCTCTTGAAGAGTTCTAGCCACAGTACAAACAACACCAGCACCAAAAGAAGAAAAGAAAAATTATCTAAGTATAACATGAGTGAATGTCAGTCGGCCTTCATTTTTCTAGTCTTTTGTACTATAAGAGATAACCTAAAAGGCACTTTTTCTGGTCCTTGTGAATGAATTAAAAGCTCTCTAACTTTGTATCTGGGTCCTTTGATCTCTATTATTCTCTACTGTAGTCATTTTGCAATCATCTTGGGCTTTAGGAAATTTCTGATAATTATCTGATATAAAAAGCAAACTGTCCCTCAAACAGGCAGTGCTTTTTCCTTATCGTCTTAAAGAAAACAGCCAAAACCTCAGATTACCTTGCCAGCAACTTGTTCCTGATTGGTCCTAATGGGAAAATGATAGGTTCTTAGGAACTCCTCCAGAGACAGAGACTGAGCCAGTGGGTCAATGAAGCAATACTTGGGACCTGGGACCATTTTAACTATACATACATTTCTTACCTCCTGCCCCCAATTCTCCCTATTTAACACAAGGCCAAATGTCTGAACTACAAAAGACAACTGTTGTACTGAAGTGCTATCTTCACCTGGCTGCCATGTAATAAATCTTTCTCTGCTCTTCATTGTGTCTCATTATTTGGCGAATGGAGACAAGTGGCCAGATCTAATTTACTTATTAAATAAATTCAATAATGATTAGTCTGTATTACATAACAAAACATATTAATTTGTTGTCACTGATAGATTTGTGTTGAGTAACTTCTACAAGGTCTTGCAATTTTATAACAGACTTTTACCCACAAAAAAAATTATAAAAGCCTTGGAACCAAAGTCAAGGCTCAAGCCTTGACATTCAAAGGCAATAGTTATTGTTTTCTCAGAAATGGTGAAGGGAAAATCTATCTAATGTTGAGCGTTAATGACTGATTGAGATACATTGAAAGTCATGTTTTACTTTGATGTGTAGAGAGTGAATAGAAAGACAGAGCAAGTCAAACTGCTTTGCAAAGGAGCCCACCCTTTGCTCTAGAAACATTTAAGACATCATTTAACAGAGCAACAAAACAGTAACTAAACGGTGATACCAGCGTAGGTGCTGAGGTTGCCATGGCGAAGAGCTGGGGGTCACTCATTATCTCGTGAGCATGGTAAGTGTATTAGAAATTACTGTGGGTGCAGAGTGTATTAGATACTGCTGTAAGTGGAGGTATAATCCCTTAGAAATAGAAGACAACTCCCTTCACTGATTAGAAAGGAACAAAGAGTTCACTCTCATAGAAAATAAAGGAGACCTTCACAAAAGCTACAATTTTCCTCTGTCTTCCACAGGCTGACAAAGCTTGGTGATAGGAATTTTCCATTATCTTGTCAGAAACCCAGACTCCAGGGGGTCCCAACTGGACTAGGCCCACCTGCCATATACACCAAATAGAACCATGAACAGAGAAAGGGAGAATTCATTGAATGTGACTGATTTAAAAAGATTTTAAAAAAAAATCCTCAGGGGTCCCTGAAATTGTCTTCTGAGTATTGGTTAAAAAACAACTTAAGTTTAAATAGGGGATGTGTTAGGAGCAGGGGGCAAGAAGGTGTGCATAGTTAAAAGTCATGAGTCAGTTCCCCTCTCACCCCCATCCCCACCCCACCCCCCTCATCAGTGGCAGACAGAAGTCACAGGTTGTCTGGCAGCTCCGTGTTTCAGAATTACCCAGATGGAACCTTGTTACACTAAAGAGTCTTGGATAGCTGGCAGGTGGCCCACTAGAATCCAAGATGGCTGTTTTCTTCCTTTGGAGCACTTTTGTCTTTTGCCACAATGTGATGAGGAGAAGGTACTGTTTGTCTGAGTCAATTTGCCTTTTGTCACAAGATACTTATTGGTAAATCCTTTCCTTCCTGAAGGTGATTGTAAAGCTGTTGCAGCAGAGAATAGTTCAAAGGGCATAGATGCAAAGTCGGGGAGTACTGAGCTTTTAGTTAATTTGCAGGTAGAGCAAAACCACCTTTTAAGTTGTCTCTTACATATCTACAAATGGAGAGAGAGTGGAGAGAAAAGGGGAGAGGAGGGGGGAGGGGGGAAGGGAGGATACAGCTTTGAGTACATTAGGGTCCAGGAACACAAAAGACCCAATAATGACCATCTCCCTTCCCAGCTGAGTTAAGTTAGTGACTTTTTGATGCTTGAAGACAAAGGAACCAGGCCAGATGGTTGAATGTTCTGAGATCATCGGAAGTCAGTAAGACATGCGGAAGAAAATCTGTATACTAAAGTTGTAAGCTTGGAGAAACTGAAGTTTCCCCGTGAGACTAAGAACAGCAGCATCTCAACATAGTACTGGTTAATGTATAGGAGAAAAGACAATCGTTTTAAATGTTGGAAAGAAAACGATAAAACTGTCATTATTTATAGATAATACTATCATCTATCTAGGAAAAGCAATAGAATCAACAAACTTGAAGTAGAAATTATTTGAAGTAATAAGAAAGTTTAGCAAGCTATCTGGATAGATCAATCTAGAAAAATCAATATGATTTTTCCCTTCCAGTAGTGGTTGGCCCAAAACAAAAAATTTTCATGACACTTTAAAATAACAACAACTATTAGAAAGGATTTAGGCATTAACTAAGTAAAACACACACATGGTTTCTGTGAAGAAAAACTTTAATAAAGAACATAAAAAACAATTATTTGAGTAAATGAAGACATTCCATGCTCCTAGGTAAGCTGTTTTAATATTATAAGAAGTGACTGCTTCCTATATTGATCTAAAATTCAATGAAGCCCAATAAAATTGGAGTTGGATTTTTACAAAGAAATTTGTTAAACTTAATCTAAAATTCATATAGCAGAATAAATGTGCATCAAGTGACAGATCAATCTAAAAAAGCATCAAAGAGAGGGGAACTAGGGTCTTTGCTACATCAGTATTAGATATCCTCTTAGTTGGGACCATATCAAATTGTCATTTGATATGATCAAAGATGTGGCTACAGCCTGCTTGCTAGCTTTCTCTCATTCTTCCTCCCTCCCTCCATCGATGTTCCTCTCTCTTTCCCTCCCTCCCTTCCTTGCTTCCTTTCTCTTTGCTTTCTTCTTCCTTCCTTCCCATCCTTAAATTTTCTTTCTTCCTTCCTAGCCCCCAATTTTCTGCCTGCCTGCCTGCCTTCTTCCTTCCTTCCTTCCTATTTGTGCAACAGATTGAACTCAAGACTTTTCACATTCCCTTAGTACTCTATCCCTGACCCACACCTTCCAGTTGTTTTGCTAGCTAATCAGACTCATAGATTTGTCTGCCCTGGCTGGCTTTGTACCACAATCCTCAGATCTTAGCCATCAGGGTTAGGTCGGATTACAGGCATGAGCAATCAGTGTCCTGCTTAACTTTCTTCACGACAGCAAGTTTTTGGATAAAACCTGAGTGGCCGCAAAAACACAGGTTAAATGATGTGAATGTACATTAGTGGAATATAATGTGATAATTGAAAGAAACATATGTTGTGCTGAAATACATTATAGCTATTACAAAAATATTTGAAAATAACAAGCATCAGTGAGGATGTGGAGAGATTGAAATCTTGTGCACCATTAGTAGGAGTGTGAAATGATATAACTGTAATGGAAAATAGTAGGGAAATTCCTCAAAAAAAAATAAAACATGAATTAGCATTAATCCAACAATTTCATTTTGGGGTGAATGCCCAACAAAACTGAAAGCAGGGATCTGAAGATATATTTGTTTTGTTTTATTTTATTTTTTGGTCAGTTGTAGGGCTTGAACTCTGGGCTTGGGTACTATCCCTGTGCTCTTCAGCTCAAGGCGAGCGCTCTACCACTTGAGCTACAGCACCACTTCTGGTTTTCTGGTGGTTTATTGGAGGTAAGAGTCTCACGGACTTTTCTGCCTGGGTGGCTTTGAACCATGATAGTCAGATCTCAGCTTCCTCAGTAGCTAGGATTACAGGTGTGAGCCACCGGCGCAGGCTCTGAAGATATATTTGTATCCACATTTTCATAGCAGCATTGTTCCTAATGGCTGAAAGGCAGATGCATAAATGGATAGATACAATGTAATATAGACACACAATGGAATATTATTTGAGTTTCAAAAAGCAGAAAGTTTTGACATATACTACAACATAACAGATTCTTGAGGATACTATGCTAAGCAAAACTACAATGTCATAGAAGAAAATTAGTGCATGATTCCACTTGTATTAGGTACCTAATACAAGTAGAAATAGTAAAATAACTATTTCCAGGATTTCAAGAAATGGAAACCAAGAGTTATTATTTCGTGGTTTCAGTTTCAGGTTTGCATGAAAGAAGATAGCACAGCAGTATGAATGTACTGAATGCCACCAAACTGTGCATTTAGAAGTAGTTATGATTGGTAATTTCATATGATGCGTCTTTTACCACAATTTAAACAAATACAGTGGTAGAAGAAAAACAAAAATTTAGATAAATAAGATCTAAGTGCATTTTAAAATAGATTCATACAAGTGATATCTCCCAACATGGTGGACAGGGATGCTCTACAATTTGCTCCCCTAAAACAAAGCCTCCATTGAAGCTGAAAAGGAATTTGGATGTGAGAAATAGAACTGTAAATTGGTGCAGCTGCTATGAAAAACATTTTGGCAGTTCTCCAAAAAGTTAAATATGGAATTACCATATTACTTGACAATTGCATCTCTAAAATTCCAAGTCCAAAAGAATTGAAAACAAGGACTGACTCAAATATACACTTATATATTAATGTTCATTACAACATTTTGTGTATGGATGTGTGCCCGTACTGGGACTTGAACTCAGGGCCTCTCACTCTAGCTTGGCTTTTTTTGCTCAAGGCAGGTACTATATCACTTCAAACATAGGTCCACTTATGGCTTTGGAGTGGTTAATGGGAAATAAAGAGTCTCACAGGCTTTCCTTCCAGGGCTGGCTTCAAACTGTGATCCTCAGATCTCAGCTTCCTGAGTAGCTAGGGTTACAAGCATGAGCCACAGACACACAGCTTGTTGCAGCATTTCCCACAATAGCCAGAAGGCAGAAACAACCCAAATTTCCAATAGCAAACAAATGATTAGATAAAAATATGATGTACTTGTGAAATAGAATGTTATTTAGCCATAAAAATGAATGTGCTACTGATACAACACAGATCGACCTTGGATGTGTCACACTAATTGAAAGAAGTGAGACACAAAAGACAAACATTATATAACATATAGGAACTACCTAGAAAAGGCAATGCCTAAATACACGACCTATCTATTACCAAGAGCTGAAGGGAAGGGGATAGGGATAGTTATTGCTTCTATAACAGCATTTCTGTTTGGGAAATTTATTGACCACATCAAGGACCTTGATGTCCATGCTGTATTTCAGCATCCATGCAGGTGAAAAAGGCTTGGAAATAGATCATGGCAATGACTCCACAATTTGAAAGTGTGGTAATGTCAATGCTTTATATACTTTAAACGGGTCTCAATAATAAAGTCCATGCTTTACAATAAAATCCTCTCACAAGCCTAGTGCCAGTGGCTTACATCTATAATCCTAACTACTCATATTCTGAGATTAGGAAGATAATGGTTCAAGACCTTCCTGAGCCTAAAGTTTGTGAGACTCACTTTTTTTTTATCAGTAGCTAGGTGTAGAGATGTGCACATGTCATCAAGGTTATGGTGAGAAACATAAAATAGAGGGATCATAGTCCAAGTTGGCTTGGGCACAAAGCAAAAGTCAATCTCAAAATAATGCGAAAAATATCACTGGAGGTATTGCTCAGCAGTAGTGTCTGCCTATCAAGTATGAGATTCTGAGTTCAAACACCAGTATTATCAATGAAAGAAGATATGGAGTTGACCTCTCTTCCTTTTGATATGAGCCAGCTCGTGACAACGTGGACCAATTCAGAAAGTGATGCTGTGTCATTGCGAGAGTCAGGCTGTGAGGCTCCATGTGGCTCTTTGGGATTTCTCTAGGCCCGCTCTGGAATTGCTGTGTAAAAATTCAACCCCTCTGAGATGACCATGTTGGAGAGGACGTAGGTAAGTTTTCCAGCCAGCCTGAGCTATGCCAGCCACATCTTTCCAAAACACCACCTGAATATCATCTAGTGAACTGAAGTCACAGGAGGGATGGCTCAATGGGGCTATGTCTGACCACAAAACAAACACAGCCACAATTAATTGTTTTAAGCTACCAAGTACTGGGGACAGTTTACTACATATCCATAGGAAACCATAGTAGTTGTCACAATGGACCACTTGTGCAATTGTTTGTCTTATTTTGCTGTAAAGCATACAGAAGTCCATCCTTATCCTCAAGCTATACATTTTCAGACATCTCTAGTACACCATATACCTGTGTGTCTAATCACCTAGACTGCTAGTAAAGGACAGGTGAGTAATAGGTACAGGCAGGTCACAGGTGCACCATGGGGACACTGGATAATGGATGCTTTGCCTCCCAGAGGGGGATAGAGCAGGATGGTAACGTGTCATCTCACCACTCAGCACAGTAACCAAAGGAAAATAATGAAGTGTTTACTTGAGGAATTTTCCCTTTAATATTTCCTGAACACAGGTAGCTGTGGAAAGTGAATTCACAGAAAGGAGTACCGCATATTACAAGATGAAATATATGTTTATCAAGAAGAAAACTCTGACTAACTTAAGCCCTAGTAATCCATGCCAACTATACAAAGGTTAAAATGTGTTGGTGGATCTGCCTATAATCCTTCCAATCTCAGGAGGCTGAGATATGAGGATTGTGGTTCAAAGCCAACCTATGTTGGTAATACCTCCAGTTGGAGATAAAAAAAAACAGCAAAAAGCCAGAAGTGGATCTGTGACTCAAGTGGTAGCTTACCAGACTTGAACAACAATGACAACAAAAGCTAAGCTAGAGGGAGGCTTTGAAGTCAAGCCCCAATACTAGAACAAAATAATTTCAAATCCTACTGAAAGGTAGTATCTCTTTTTATAGTGTATGAAAGATAATACTACTGTCCTCAGACAATTTCTATCCGAATTTATTATTAATTCTCCCATACATATTCCCTGCATATGCTACACTGATATTTACACTTACCTATTTCTATTTAAATAGTAATATAACTATGACTTTCTGCTCGTTGGCTAACAAATATCTTGGCAGTAGAGCTCTATCTTCCTACAGAGAATATCTTTAGTCTTTCTTGTGGCTGGCTATAAGTGATATCTTGGTGTAACCAGCATTTATTGAATCAATTTCAACCTGACTGAAGTTATTTGACATTTCAGGAAATACTGTGAATTAATAACTTTTGTATATTTGTCCAAAATCCAATATTTGGGGACAAATATTAATGTTCCAATTTCCCTATCTATTTACGAATTATTCCTTAAATAGTTTGCATTTTTCTTATACTCTGTCAAGAATGTGGAAAGGTACTAGTGTAATCAGTATTGTGTTATCTTTAAATTTGATTGCTAAAAATATTGAATTACAGCCAGGTGCTGGTGACTCATGCCTATGACCCTAGCTACTTGGGAGGTTGAGATCAGTAGAATCATGGTGCTAGCCCGGCCCAGGCAGAAAAGTCCTCAAGAGTCTATCTCCATGCAGGAAGCTGGATGTGCTATGTCAGGAAGCCTATAGTAGATCCACTGAGGCTCAAGCATGTGTCCAAGCAGGAAGCGATGTCCTCTCCTAAAAGTAGCAAGTAAAACACAAGGCTGGAGGCATGGCTGAGTGGTATTGCAACAACCTAGCAAGCATGAGGCCCTGAGTTCAAACCTCAAAACTGCTGAAAACAATACTTTGCATTGCTCTGTAATTTGTATCTATTCCATTATAGATGATGGGCAACATATGTTTATTTAGAGAGAGAGAGAAAGAGAGAGAGAGAAGAGATTATATTTAGTGTCTATATATACACACAAACATGTGTGAATATATATTTCTATGAAGACATTGTTCATGTCTTATCTCTCTTTCAATGGGTAAGTCTGTACATTTAGTGATATACCAGAACTCTTTACATTTCAACTAATCTTTTGTTATGACAGCTTTATTTTTCTAGTTCTTTATCTGTTTTTTATTATTACCTAAATTCTTACTTTTCCTGTGCATCAACTACAATATTTATTAACCCAAGTTGGTCAACTTATTGACTTTTCCTTAATTTTTATATTACATTTTCTCTTGTCTTACAGGCTTTATATTTCAGTAGGTTTTAAATAATGTATAACATTCATAGTAGAAGGTGCACATGTTAAGTTTGTAGCTCATATAATTTAATAAATGCATTTATCTGTGTCCCCCACACCATCATCAGAGAAAAGGAAATTCCCCTCCCCTGCCCTCTTAATCACCAATACCTGAAACTTTCATCCAAAGTTATAATTTCAGATTTCTTTCATCTGAGATTGGTTTTGTCTATCTTAAACCTCTTATAAATAGAATTATATAGAAAATCCTTTCTGTTATTGCTTTTCTTCTTCAACATCACATTTTCTAGATTCATGGATGTTGCTGTACGTATGAATAACTCACCTTTGATTTATGCGTAGTGTTCTATTGCATAAAGACATCACAATTTTCTGATCTGGTCTCTTATTAATGAGTATTAGGATTTTTCAAATTTCTTGCTCATTTGTATATTCTCCTTTCATAGCCTACTACCCTCTGTTTCCTCCACTCACCCTTCCTGACATCCCCTTTCCTCATTCTAAATAGCCCCCTTTCTATATTCATGTTTTTCCCTTAATCTACATTACATCTACGAAAGAAAATAAGGTACATGCCTGGCCTATTCCACTTAACATGGTATGATCTTCACAATATATTTGTATATGTGTGATGTATACATTTATTCATATATACATTTATTCATATACCACATTTTTATTTAGTTATCCATTGCTAGGCACCTTCTGATTCCATAGCTTGGTTATTGTGAACAGTGCCACAAGAAACCTGAGTGTTCAGGTATTTCCATTGGATTATGATTTTTATTCCTTTGGGTGTATGCCCAGGAGTAGTATAGCAAGATCATATGATGATTCTATTTTTAGCAGTTTGAGGACTCTTCATACAAGTTCCATAGAGGCTGTACTAATTTCCATTCCCATCAACCCTGCATGAAAAACCTTCTTTTTCTCTGCATCCTGGCCAGCATTTGTCATTTTTGTTTTCTTGGTTTTTGTCATTCTGACTAGGATGAGATGGAATCTCAGTGTATTTTTAATTTGTTTGTCCCTGATAGGTAAAAATGTGAACTTTTTTAATATATCAATGGCCATTTGTGCTTATTCCTTTAAGACAATTCTTTAGGTTATTTGATCTTTCAGTGTTTAACTTTTTCAGTTCTGTATAAATTGTAGAAGTTAACATCCTGTTGGATAAATAATTGCCAACCATTTTCTCCCATTTTGTAGGCTGTGTTTTCACCATGGTAACTGTGGTTTTTGTGTATGTTCTTATGTAAACTTTTTGTAAACATATTTACATTTCTTTCAGGTAAATACCCTGAAGTACAATCTCTGAGTAACCAAGTAGGTTTTGTCTCTATTGAAATGGTTTTGCTCCTTTGAACAACTAACTCATAGTTTAGCAAAATGAATACCAGGAAGCTGAAATATGTTTATCAGGAATGGGGTAAATAAGGGGGAAAAGAAGAATGAACAGAAGAAGGGTGGACAAATACTGTCATAATATTTAATGTACATGTGGAAATGGAGCTAGGTAACTGGGGGTTTAGGTGTGTTGGGAGAGATGGAGGAAAACAATGGAAGGGGTGACATTGATCAAGATGCATTCTATTCAAAAATGGATATATTGAATTAATCTCCAACCATTTTCCAATGTGATTATCTAACTTCACATTCTGCTCTGAATTGAACATTTAGTGTTCCCAGACTTTAATGTTAGTCTTTATATGGCTACCTAGTGCCAGCACATCGATGTTTTAGCTTGAATTTTGGTGACTAACCATGCTGATCATTTTTGCATGTGCTTATTCGTCCTTGGCATACCTTTTGTAGTGCATGGGTCTTTGCTTGTTTTTATTGTTTTACTTGCTATTCATTATACATAATATATTGTATATAGATACATCACATATAACATAGATAATTACACCATTATCAGATGTGTTGCTATGTTTTGGAGAGCTCCTCAAAGGTCCATGGGTTAAAAACTTGGTCCTCAGCCTGTGGCACTATTTAGAGATGGTAGAACTTTTAGGGCGGAGGTGGGGCCTAGTGGGAGGAAGTTAGATCTCTGGGGCATGTACTTCAAGGGGACATCAGGACTCAGTCCCCTTAATCTCTCTCCTCTCTCTCTGTTTCTCTATCTATGTCTCTGTCTCTCTCTGTCTAGCTGTGTCTCTCTGTCTGTCTCTCTCTGTCAGTCTCTGTCTCTGTCTCTATCTCTTTGTGTCTGTATGTCTGTGTCTGTGTCTGTCTCTCTCTGTGTCTCTCTCTGTCTCTGTCTCTCTCTGTCTCTCTGTCTTTCTCTGTCTCTCTGTCTCTGTCTCTCTTTCTGTCTCTCTGTCTCTGTCTCTGTCTCTCTCTTTCTCTTTCTCTCTCTGTCTCTCTTTGTGCCTACGAGCTACTATGAGGTGAGCAGCTCAGCTCTACTATGCTTCCCACCATGCACCATGGTTGTTTGTCCTCACCAAAGGTAACAGAGCCAACTAATTATGGAATGAAAACTCAGAATCATGAACCAAAATAAGCCTTTCCTTATAAGCTGCTTATTTCAGGTATTTGTCACAGTGAGAGGAGAGCTGACTAACACATGTGTATCTGTGAACACATGTGAATATACCCTTTCTACCTATGGTCTCATTTTTTTTTCTCTTCAAAAGAAAAAAAATCATCCAGGAACTAGTGGCTCAAGCCTGCGATCCCAGTAACTCAGGAGGCTGAGATTTGAGGATTGTGTTTCAAAGCCAGCCCAGGCAGGAAATCCATGAAGTTCATCTCCAATTAACCACCAGAAGGCCAGAAGTGGTACCATGGTTCAAAGTGGTAGAGCATTAACCTTAAGCAAAAAGCACTCAGGGATAGTGCCTAGGGCCAGAATTTAAGCCCCATGACCAACAACAAAAAAAAAAAAAGAAAGAAAGAAAATCAATGTCAAAGGTCTTCTAAAACAGAAGTTTTTAGATTTGATGACTTCAATTTACTGGTAGGTCCTGCTATGCAATCACATGTGCACACATGTACCTTGTGCTTCTGGTGTGCCCTCCCAATCCCAAAAGTTTCAATTCCCATTCAATCTATAGCCATAGCACTAAGAGCTGACAATTTGTCATTAATCAAGAGAATCAATATGAAGCACATTAAAAACACATGCACACAAATTACTTGTCATAATGAATCAGTATATTTTAGAATTCATGACCTTTCCTCATTCGACCTCCCACTAAACCATGAGTGTTACCATAGTTCAGACAATATACACATTTCCAAGGGGAGAGCCATTTCTCAAGTTCTTCACTGAAAGACATTCACTCCTTGCTAGCAAGGCTAAGGACAGAGCCATTGCCGTTTAGTCTCTCAGTCCCATTGCCAATTCAGAGCAATCAGAGGAAAACAAATTCAAGAAAAAAGACTGTTGGTTAAGGATACAGGTGGACCCATTGCAACAATGAGAGTACAAGTCTTTATGTCGAAAACGAACTTTACAGCTTTGGTGGGGGGGGGGGGGGGGGGGGGGTTGGGGGGGGGGGCGGGGGGAGGCTGGGAAGGGATGTGAAGGGTAAACAAAGGCGGAGGCTGCAATGCTTGATAAGAAATGTACTCATTATCTTGCCCATGTAATTGTAACCCCACTGTACAATATGTTCACAAAAAATAAAAATTAAAATTAAAAAAAATAAAAAAAGGACTGTCCATGAAATTGTTACTTTAAATTACAGAATGTATATTCAACTAGCCAATAGCACATTTTAGCAGTAAAGGCACACAATGCTTCACTCTGATACCTTCATTTTGGGGGGGGGAGGCTGCAAAGAGGAAGGTGTTACTGCATTCACATGGCTTGTTTGGGTCACACAGCAATAAGGCAGGGAAGTGAGCCCTGAGCAGCATTCGATGTGCACGGACGAGCCTCTCTCTCTCTTTCTCTCTCCCTCTCCCTCTCTCTGTCTCTCTGTCTCTGTCTCTGTCTCTCTGTCTGTCTCTGTCTGTCTCTGTCTGTCTCTCTCTGCCTCTGTCTCTGTCTCTGCCTCTGTCTCTCTCTCTCTCTCTCGCCACCAGGCCTCTGGAGCTACTTCATTTCTTCTCTCTTCTCCTGGAAATCCCCTAAGAACACATTTGCCACCTTCCCCCTGCCAGAATGGTTGGCCCATTTCAGGCATATTGATCACAACTCTGGAAACTTTTCGAGTCGATTTTTTTTTTAAGAAAGAAAACACTGAAGCACAACTGAAGAAAAAAAAAACTACCTCAAAGCCTTAGATTCTGTTCAGAGATCTGGGGTTGTGCCAGCTTGGAGGGAACAACTAGCAAATTCTTCTTCAGATGCTGTCAGAATGCTGGCTGCATGTTTGCTCTGACTCAGCTCTCCACAGACATGGTTCGATGGTTGACTCATCAATCAACTCCTTGGTCTAAGAGAGGCACAGATACTTGCATTCCACTTGACTCAGATCAAGAAAAGGGGTCATGTGGTCAGAGTGGTCCACAACACAATTTCCACAACTTAGTGTGTCTTTAGCTCCTCTGAGGCTGACACTTGGACTTGTCTTTTTTCCTCTGGGTATGTGTTCAACCCACAGTCTGAATTAAAACAGGTGTTTGAGGAAGAAGGCACACTGAGAAAAATGTCAGATGCCAGGCGCTTCTTTCTATGTGATAAACCAACACCAACTTTTTTTCAAAAGGATACTATCAGCTCAATTCAAAGTAGGCACCCTAAAGAACGAAAATCTAAAGTCACCTCAGCCAGTCAGGACTGGTATAAATAAGTCTTTGTGCTGTTTCCCTCTGTTTATTTTCTTGAGTAGTACTTGTTTTTAGAGCTGTAATCTGAGTTCTGGATGATAAAAATTTCTGGTCTTTTTCTAGTGTGGAGGACTGGTTCCAGAACTCCCTCCAACACCAAATCTATGCATGTTCATAAAATGGTGTAATATTTACATATAACCTATGTGTATCTTCCCATCTACTTTAAGTTACATGCCAGATTTAATTACTGATGGTACCTTGTATAGTGTAATTGTTATTAAGTAGCTGTTACTATAAATTTTAAGTAATATTTATCAGAAAAATGTCTGTCCAGGCTGGGCACAGTAGCGTACGTCTGTAATACCCACTACTCAAGGAGTGGCAACCAGGAATATAGGCTAACTCAAGATTGAGAATTGAGAGAAATCAATTTATCCATGAAAGCAACAAAAATAATGACAAAAATCATTAAAACGAACTTTATTAGAGCTCTGGAAATTAACAAGCTATATATTATAATTTAAGAAGAATTTGCTTTTTTGTTGTTGTTGTTGGTCATGGGGTTTGAACTCTGGGCCTGGGCACTGTCTCTCAGCTCTTCAGCTCAAGGCAAGCACGCTCTACCACTTGAGCCACAGTGCCACTTCTGGTTTCCTTAGCAGTTTATTGGAGATAAGAGTCTCATAGACTTTTATGCTCAGGCTGGCTTTAAACCACAATCCTTAGTTCTCAGCCTCTTGAGTAGCTAGGATTACAGGCATGAGCCACTGGCACCCAGCAAGAAGAATTTACTTTTTAAAACCTTTGTTAATCTGGATAGAACAGGACCTTAGTGAACTTATAACTTGAAGTCACGGCTAGAGAAAGCACAACTTTGCTGCAAGGACAAAGCCAATGAGAAACTTCTCAAAATTTCCTAATTGCAGATCAATTCAGCTTGTCTTGACTTGAAGCTTACTCTGCCAGAAGTCCCACCTCCAGCACTTACTAGAAATAAACCTTCAAAATTCTTTAACATCATGGCTGGTTGCCATGATGTATCAATTGGACAAAACAAGCATCTAGATAACATGAAGTGGTATAGTGATAATCTTAAAGAATCCATTACAAATTCTTAGAAATAGTAAATTCAAAGATTGTAGGACATAAGATCAATATAAAGATCAGTTGTATTTCTATGTACATTCAGAAAATAATCCAAAAATAATATGTAGAAAATAATCCAATTTGTAAAGCATCAAAAATGCTTTATTCTTATAGATAATTTATTTATGTGTGTATATGCCAGTTCTAGGACTTGAATTCAGGATCTAGGCACTGTCCCTTAGTTTTTTCACTGAAGGCTGGCACTCTGCCACACCATAATGTTTAGATTTTTGGTGGTTAATTTAACATAAGAGTCTCACACTTGTTCTGTCTAAGTCGGCTTTGGACTGTGATCCTCAGATCTCAGTCTCCTGAGTCGCTAGGATTACAAGTATGAACCACAAGTGCCAAGCTGTCTTAGAAATAATTTTAATGAAACAAATGTGTGCCTTGTACACTGAGATCTGCAAAACCTTCTTGAAGGAAATGAATGAAGATGTACATATGTAAAAATATATCTCCCCTTTATGGATTAGATGGATTTACTGTCAATAAAATATCAATCTACCCAAATTTAATCTACTGTTTCTTTTCAATCTCTTTCAAAACCCTAGCCAGCTTTTTGGCAGAAATTTGCAGATTCATTTCTAAAAATATATGAAAGTAAAAGGAATGCAGAATAGCCAGAGCCACTTTGCAAATTTGGTGAATGTATACTTGTCAATTTCACAACCTGTTACAATGACAGTAATCAAGATGAAGTGGAAATGGCCTCAGGATACACATACAAATGAATGGAATAAGACTGAAACACAAAAATAAACCTTTACCTATGTCAATTGAATTTTGACAGGAGGTGCCAAGACAATTTAATGGGGAAAGAATCATCCTTTAAACAACTAGATATCCATAGCCCCCAAAATGAAGCTGTACTATTCCTTTATGACATCTCTTCTTTCTCTTGCTCTTGCTCTTGCTCTTGCTCTTTCTTTCCCTACCCCCCCTCTCTCTCACACACACACACACAATTTTTCTGACCCATCCAGAAACTGCAGACATAATAGCACTCTGCTTCTATCAGTACTTGGATCTTAAAAGCAGAAAATATCTTATATAACTACAGTATAATGATTAAAACCAGAAAATTAATATTTAAATAAAACCCATCTGATCTACGGCATGCCTGTATTGGCATTTTTGACAATCATACCATCAATGTTTCTCGGACCATGAGAAGATCCAAAACGTGTGTGTGGCATCATCTTTTCAGTCTCTTTTAATCTGGAGCAGTTCCTGAATCTTTCTTTTTATAAAACACATCTTTTACTGTGGGTCAGGGGGAAAAAAGCACAATTTTTCTAACTGTTACTGTTCTAGCAAGTAGTTAGAATCTAAAATATCACATTAGTCTGCCTTCAAAAGAGACTTTGCCAGAAATATTTCTTCTCAAGAAGGCCGAGGGCAGCTTCTGTATCCTGTGAAGATAGTGTTGGGAAGGAGAATAATATTGCCATCATTTGAATGTGTTCAAATCACACAATTCAACACACTGGAGCCTAACAACATGTGCCTAATAACAAAGGCAGTAGAAGAATGTCATCGACATTGCTTGAGTGGATTAGTTATGTGGAGAATAGATTTGTTATAAAAATGAGTTCAGCCCTCTGTTATTTACTTGTTTTTGCCCTCTGTTGCTCTTTTCCACTACAACAGTCCTCACCAGATGCCAGGGTAATGAAATTCTCTACCTCCAGTTCATGACCCATATAATCTATTTTTTCATGTTTTTTTTATTATTTTTAGTTGTACAAAGGAGTCGCCATTCAACGAAGAAGTTTATGAATGAAGTGCATCTTGATCAATGTTGTCCCTGTCAACATTCTCATCGTACTCCTCCCAAACTACTGTTTCCCTTGCTTTTCTTAATTCTCAGATTATATATTAATTTGTTGCCATTTAACACAGCAGCTTATCTATACAACATATCTTCATTTGTGTTATCCCTTCAATATTTTCACCCCCTTTGACCCATTCCCTTATTTTTCTCAAAGCTGTGGTACATACAATGAATTCTTTCTCCCATCCTCCTCCTTGTCCCCCTTCATTCTTATACCCTTCCCCTTGGTCCCACCTTCCCCTTATGAGGTACCTGATAACTTATTTTTGTTGGGCTTTGCCATAGTCTCTCTAAAGAATTAGACTGCCTAAGCTCTCAATAGAGTCTATTATACTGCAGTTACCTTCCTTTTTTTCTAGTCTACTCAAGGCTTGGTTATTCTGATACAGTAATAAAATATAAATGAAAACAGGTGGGAACTTCTTTGCTATTTCATTTGGATTCTGAGAGAAGACTGGAGACTATTTTAAGGGAAAGGAGGTTTGTGATGCCTATGTGTTCAATCCAAGAAGGTACCGACTGGCCTGAGCAGATAGGTTCCAAGGAAGAGGTGTGAACAGCTACTTTTCTCTGTAGAAGGAGTTGGAACACTCTGGCATAGTCATCTGGTGGCTGGAACATTGCAAAACACCAGAACCTGAGAATTACAACAGGCAAATTCACAGTATCCCTGGACACACATGGTACTGAAGGAGGAAGCCTCCTCCCAGGGATCTGTGCTGGCTCTGGATTAATAGTGGGCAGCATGTATTGTCAACATCTATGTGGGATCCAGAAGCAAAAGCAGTCATGAGGATGACAGAATTCCAGGGGTTTCCAGTGAGAAACTCATCAGCTGCCCCACAGCCCATGCTTTTGGGAACCAATCCTTCCAGCCACAGGTTATTGTTAAAATACAGGAAAGGGAGAAAAGCTCCTGGGGAGAAAGGAGAAAATGAAAAGAGAGCCCAGGGCCAAGACTAAAGAATGCCACTACCTTAAATTCAAGCAGAGAAGTTGCTGATAGGGAGACAAAAATGCAGCTAGAGACCAAGAAGGCAAACTAGAAGGGGGCAGGTCACATAAGAGGAAGATAAGTTTCAAGATGGCAGAAATGGCAACCCCAGGGAACTTTAGCTGGGCGCATTTGCATCCTATACAGAAGAAATAATTATTATGCCCTTACTAGAGGACCCAGAATTTTCTGCATCTAGGATTATTATAGAACTGTGAATGTGTATGGCAAGATCCAGTTAAAGATTCAAGGACTGCGAACAGACTCAGAAATTGTACAGAAGCCAAGAGAGAGGGCTGATGGATTGGGCAGTCATCACTGCATTCAAGGTAATGCAGCAAGGGCCCTGCCACTTCCCTTTCCCTGGAAGTGTCCTCAACCAGCCCCTGGGCTCTGGCTGCCCATTGAAACTCCAAATTCATGTTGACAAGGCCACATGCCTGGACAAACTGAAATCACTGTCCTCCTCTGAGGTGCTGTATAGTTTGGGTCTTAAATGTCCCCAAAGGCTCCTGTGTGGAAGGTTTGGCCCTCAACTTGGCATTATTGGAGCATGGCAGAAACTTTAAGAGCAGGGCCTCATGGGAAGTCTTCAGTTTTGTCTTGGAAGGAGGTGGTGGGACCGCGCCCCCCCTCCCCAGCCCCAGTTCTTTACTTGCTTTTTTGCACCCATTATAATGTGAGCAGCTGTGTCCCACCACGTGCTCCCATCTGATGCACTGGCTCACCACAGGCCTGCAGGCAATGGAGCCCACTCCAGGCTGAGAAATCCTCCAATCTGGGATCTAAAGTAAATCTTTCCTCTTTACAGTTTGATCGTCTCTGGGATTTGTTGCAGTTTGGGAAAGCTGATTGATCCCAGTGCACTCAAGTGGTAAGAAGCAGCATCTAGGCTCCTTAGTCTCCATTTTTCTACTTAACACTTGAACCTCTCATATGACTTAAGGACTCTGCCACTTCAGCAAAGGCCTGGAGAAGAACAAGTGTGTCCTTGACCCATGTGGTTATAAGTGTCCACATTCCTGCATGCCCACATATGCTTCCATGATAGGAGGTGGTTTCCAGAACACTACACAGATAAGGGGTTATATCTTCCCACTGGCCCAAAAGACCACTGTCTTCCTTCCCTCTGTCCCTCTCCACCGTTCTATCACCACCACTATGTGGCAACAGTCCAGCCAAGATCACAATGCCGGCTCGTCTATGTGGCATGGACTATGGGCACCATGCCTCTTGGCTACTTGTAAGTTTTCAGGGAAATGGCTGGGGTTTCTTTTCCTCCAGCTCTAGTCACTGAGGGAAGATCAGGAAGTTAGCCTGAAGATCAGAAAGCCTTGGAGGGAATGCAGTGGAGGACAGAGGTTGGAAGTGCTCCCCCCTGGCTTTGGGAACCCTTCTTTCTTCCAAGCAGATGGTATTTAGAATAAATACTGCTCCTTCCCAGCACTGCACTTCCCCAGGTACATCCCTCCCCACCCTAGACCTTCCCTTCCAGCAAGCAAAGAAGTAAAGAATAGGGGTGAGAATGAGGGATGGGGTTCTCTGAGGGTTCTGAAAGATGGAAGCGGGCCCTAAACATTGGACCCTCTGGAATGAGAAAGGAGAGCAGCTTGCCCATGCAGGCAACTAATGGTACTTATTAGACTTACAGAGTAGCAGCATGGGGATACTAAGACCAGGACCATTTTTCAGCTTGCTTTATTATTTGTAAATCTACTGGTAGTGCAACTCCTGCTGTGGGAGGCCAGACTGGAGCATTCTCACCTCCTCACCTTTGGGACACTTCAAGATGGTTCTCTGACCTTAGAATGAGGACAGTTAATGTGGTCATTAGTAAGCTTCCAGGATATCCAGAAATATCTACATTGAAATTTTTTATTAATTAAGTAGAAGGTTAAGAAGGGAGACAATTGGGTGACCAGGAGGGGAAAAAGAGAAAACATTTAGAAGAATGACTTTATAAATACAGTAAGTCCCAATATATGAAGGTTCAGCATGAATGGCAAGGCAATGTGAATTCTGTAAAAAGCAAGCTCTGGATTTTGAATTGGATCTTTCCCCAGGCTAGATTTGCGTGACCCAACTTCTCCAGCAATCTTGGGCAGGGGCAGCCATGTATTCCAGTCACACATCCATGATAGGAAACATTATCCTTTACAGTGGACAGTGTTGCCAGGGCCTCCCAGATATTGTCTTTTACATTTTTTTACACCTGACCATGTCTACACAATGCTTACCCATGTGTTGATTAGATGTGCAATACTTCGTTATAAAAAATAAACTATGTTTGATGATTTTGCCCATCTCTAGCCAAATGTTGATGTTCTGAGCATGTAGCAGGGAGGCTAGGCTACCACGATGGATGGTAAATTAGGTGAATTAAATTCATTCTCAACTTAGGTTTTCAATTTAGGTTGAGTTTGTTGGAATATAATCTCATCATAAGAGAGAGAGAGAGGAGTTGTATGTGTATTTCTGTGGGTACCAACATACATAATATTTATAAAAATGTATAATATATTTAATATATATTTGCAAAAGCATATGCTGTATTATAATATATGCATATGAGCATAATATAATTTGTAATATATTATACAATGTTATATATTAGCATCCTCACACATACTAGAAGCCATATATAATATACATTATATATACATATATATATTGGCATCCCCACATATACATACTGGGAGCTAAACCTCAAATAAGGCAGGTGAAGTAGGAAAGCTGTTACTGAAGCCATTTGAAGGCTGTCTTAGATGTCTCCTCATAGGCTGCTTTCACTCTGTCTGAATTTCCACCTTTGGTGTTTTGGTCCACTTTAAACACAATCTCCAAGACATTTTCTAGTCTTCAAAGCCTCAGTTAAATATTTTCTTCCTTCTCTGAATCTCTAGGTGCTTTGTCTAAGTGCAGGAATCTCACTAAGTCATCTTCATAGTGCAAACAGCAAACAATGTGTGAGGTTTATACTGAGTGGTCAGAAAATACCTAGTGAATGACAATGGATTCTTGCCTGGGAATTCTAGAAATCGAAGGCATTAGCACATCTAGGCATTCTGAGGAAAGACAGAGGGAAGACTGAGAATCTCAGATGTCTCTAGGATCTCAGTTCATGTGACCTTGCAAAAGGCTTATTAAAGTGATAGCACCCAAATGGTAACATGGAACAGCTTGTGCCCATTCCAGCTTTGTTAACTATTTTTAGGCTAGTAGTTCAGTTTCTCTGGTCTCAAGTTTCTCTTCTATGGGTTACCAACATTGGATTGAAGTTCTCCTCCATGCTACACAGAGAGGGAGGAAACGTCCTATATTGTAATTTACCTGTCATTACCCTGTGTTTCTTCCTTTATACAATATCCTGGTTATCATCCTTAAAACTAATATATGCAAAATCAAATTCAACCTTTTCAGCTAGCATCCAAGACCTTCTCCTCCCTCGACCTCTACCTTATTGCATTTTCATCTTTCTCGTTTGTTCTCTATTTTAAGCTTGCTTAAAATTAAAATTTGCTCTATTCTTAGTCTACCAAATAACCTTTGTGAGTGTGTGTGTGTGTGTGTGTGTGTGTGCATGCCAGTCCTGAGGCTTGAACTCAGGACCTGGTCACTCTCCCTGAGTTCTTTTTTGCTCAAGACTAGTGCTCTACCACTTGAGCTACAGCTCCACTTCTGGATTTTTAGTGTTTAATTAAAATTAGAGTCTCACAGGGTTTCCTGCCTAAACTGGCTTCAAACCTCAATGGTCACATCTTAGCCTTCTAAATAGCTAGTATTACAGGAGTGAGCCATCAGCACCCAGTTCCAAATATTTTTTTCTTTTGTTGTCAAGGTGATATATAAAGGGGTTACAGTTACATAAGTAATGTAATAAGTACATTTCTTATCAAACTTGTTACCCCTTCCCTCATTTTTCTTTTACTTTCCCTCCCTCCCAATCCCCCCACTGTTGTACAGATTATTTTCAACATATTGTCTTGTGAATATCGCTCTTGCATTGGTTCCCCCCTTGTCCTTTGTCTCACCATTCTGTGGTTTCCCCTTCCTTTCCATAATTCAGATAGCATATATACAATACCAGGGTACCTAAATCAAATACAGTGACAATAGGGGATATACTATAGGGGGAAGAACATATAAAAGAAACAAGAAATTACATAGTACATTAAAAACAGCAACCACAAAGAAAAAACCTCTTGTGTCCATGTCTTGGGAGTTCATTTCACTCAGCATCATCTTATATGATCATATCTATTGAGCTATTCTGATCATCTGCTAAGATTATCCTAGATGTATGCTATTTATTGCAAATTAGGGAACCCATGGGACCTATGTTTCTTTGGGTCTGGCTTACTTCACTTAATATGATTTTTTCCAAGTCTTTCCATTTCCTTACAAATGGAGTGGTATCATTCTTTCTGATGGAAGCATAGAATTCCATTATATATATGCATCTCTCTCTCTCTCTCTCTCTCTCTCTCTCTCTCTCTCTCTATATATATATATATATATATATATATATATCACATTTTCTTAATCCATTCATCTACTGAGGGGGCCCACATCTGAGTTTGACGGCAAACCTCCAAATAGCCTAGCCTTTTTTTTTACTATTTTACTCAAATAATTTTGCCCACAAAGTTAATTTTATATGCCAATTTGCCTGAATTAAGGGATGCCCAACCAAATTGCTGGCAAAGCATTCATTTTCCATGTATCTGGAAAGGTGTTTCTAGATAAGGTTGATGTTTGAATCAGTACACTGAGAAGGGAGGATCCATGCTCAATGGAGTGGATCAACCTCACTCACCCAGTATCTAATATCCAAACTGTTCAGGGCTCAAATCGAAGGAAAAGGCAGACTCTCTCCCTCTTTTACACACACACACACACACACACACACACACACTCTTCCTCACTTCTATAGGTTCTGCAGCTTTCCAACTCCAGTACTTACACTTATACCACTACATGCCATGGATTCCTCTGGCTCTCAAGTCTGGTTCTCATGACTGAGCCATCACCAGCTTCCCTGGGTCTCCAGCTTGCAGAGAACCTATCATAGTACTTCTTAGAATGTCATGAACCAATTCCATAATAAATCCCCCTCCCTCTCTCTCTTTCTACCTACCGACCTATCCAAAAACCCTAATACAATATAGAGTTCCTAAACCCTCCTATCTCACTTTGAATTCCTATCTATTCTTCAAAACCAAGCACAAACTCACCTCTTTTAGAACTCTTCCATAACCAGAAGTAACAGATCTCCCTTTAAATTATTATAGTGTTGTAAGGTAAATCATTCCAGAAGCCACATTTTAAAATACAGAATATTGGAGTCTTTATTATACAGTGAACAGGCTGCAGGCCGCCAGTTGTTACAAAGGCCTGTAGCATGCAAATACACATAACACAGCTAGGAAACATGCTAAAGAGGAAAGAAATAACAAGAACAATACCAACAAGCCAATGCAACTCCAATGGAGAGCTGAATTGGGACTCCATGATGACTGGAGACCAGCCAGGAGACAGGACACAGGACACCATCATAGAGACACGGACACCATCACAGAGACACATGTGGCATGGCGTCCTGGCAGCTAGGCTGGTTCAGGCCTAAATAGGTCAGCACAGGGGCCAGATCCTCAGGAAGTTCCCAGTCCCAGGCACTAGACTGACAGATCCGGTAACGTATCAGACAAGTGCCTGCCCCTGCCTCCAGGGGTCTGGGCACACCCATTACCTGGGAGGCAGGTGATTGGGGGGCAGGGGAGTTCCTTCCCCCAGCATGAAGACAAGACCATGTGGCCAATATGGCGCCGGCCAGACAGGGCCTCCTTACTTCAATAGAACCTTTATTTTCACAATGCCTTTTAAACATTTGTGTGCTTGCTTTACTGTTATTTCCTAAATTTCATGCTTTTGAATAATGGAGACTTTCCTATTATTTAGAAATCTTTATATCTTTTTTTTTTTTTCTCTTTTTTTTTTTTTATTGTAAAGATACTATACAGAGGGTTACAGTTACATGAGTGAGGTAATGAGTACACTTCCTCTTGAACATTGTTAGCCCCTCCATTGTTTTCC
>NW_012267248.1:6264399-6298164 GCF_000151885.1 Dipodomys ordii
GGTCTCTTGGGGAGATTAAGCGTTGGAACTCGAACTCTCTTTTTGGTTGGAGAGAGCTGTGGCGTTTCCCTACTGCCCCGTCGCCATCTTGGTCCCCCCTCCGAAATCTTTATATCTTATAGAACATCATCCATAGTGCCCAGCAAGAACAAGGTAGAAGAAAGTCAGCCTTTTTTTTCATGTAACAATTGTGCCTATTGGTCCCCCTATTGTGCCATATGCACCTCATACTGAGGGTGCATATAAGTATTCTCATTTTACAGGTATAAAAAGATAAGTCAGGAAAAATAAAGTGTAAGATTTAGAAACTTGAAAATTATCAATTCCTAGTAAGTGGCAAAGAAGAATGAACATGTTTCTGATTCTAAAAGTTCCACCAGATACCCATGCAGCTCTGGGTTTCCCAGAGCCTCTTGTTAGTTTGGGGCCCTGTGACTTGGGATCTGGCCTCTGGAGGCCATGAGCTTCTGATATCAGGCAAAGGTGATAGTGCAATTGGAATTATATCGTCTTGCTTAAGATCCTGACATTTGTCTAATTTAAATGAAAATCGATTTGGTATGGATTATTCTGAATAAATATGGCAAACAAGAAAATAAGTATAATTAATATTATGATATGCTTTTCTAAGACTTATTGAATGTGTAGGCATTTACTCATCCCTATTACATGATTGCAGCTCTTAGAAAGGTCAGTCAAGGACACTGCTGTTCTTAGAGGGGATGTTGGTAAATTCTTAATCCTTCAGATTCTGTATCGACAACTATGATCACAAGGTACATTTGCGTGAATGATTATGCTTTCCCACCACTCTCATGTTAGATATGCATAGCGCTTAAAATGTTCTCCAGCCTTTGATGCTTATTTAATGAGGTTACTTGACCCTTCTTTGACTCAGCTGCAATTTTAGGCAGAGTCCAGAACCCTTCTGATTACTTTTACATGATCAAATTCTGTGACATGTAAGAGAAAAAGAAGATTCTTTAAAATAGTAATACCCTAAAGTAACATTGATTTCATAATGAATTCCTTAGTTGATTTTAAATCTGAGATTTCCCCCCTTTTCTGAAATTCAGATGTGTTGTAGATGGGATTTCCACTCTTGGGAAGGAGTGACTGCCCGCCTCCTCCATCCATTCTCTTAGCTTATGACCCTTCAGGGTGGAGCTCAGGAAAGAAACTCAGGAAATGGAATCAGGAAAGTTCCTTGTTAATAGTGAAGTGAGCAGATGCCAGCGTTGCCTGATTTTGAGGGGAAATGAAACCATTCTTTTCTCCTGTGAACACTTCTGCAAACTCTTTAGAGATACTTCTTCTGCATTTCCAGTGACACCTACAGATGCATTCAACTTCCTACTTTTAGTGGTCAACTTGCTCAGCCTCTGGAATCTACCATTCATCTCCAGTCCTTTACTACACATTCAGGCTCCTTAATCTGGTCTGGAGTTGGCTCCATATGGTGTTTTCCTACACATGTGGCATAGCCAGTCCATGCAGAAATGAAACTCTGCACCAACATACACTATTTCCAACCAGCCATCACTTCTTCACACACAGGAGCTGGGACAGCCAATCTCTTATCTGTTAAGAGTTTTCTGGTTGGACTCAGACATTGGCCTGGCAATCCCCCAAACTTCATGAGTTTCTTAAAACAGTAAATAGAGTACATAAGTATAAGGTACAAAGGAAACATGTTTTCAAGGGAAAGCAGGTTTTACAGCAGAACTTTCCAAAGATCATCCTCTTCAACTCTATCTTCAATTCCAAAACACTAGTTCTTGGTACAATGTTGTTGGTAAGAGTTGTATGCATTATATAATTTTTATCTGGCCATCACATTTAGATAGGTCCTTCCTTCCTGCACAGACTCTCTCATCTCAGCATTTATATAACATTTTAATATTCAGTTATGTAGACAGACTGGGGTAAGTCTTGAAAGCAGAGTTTTTGTGGTGAAGGTTGGGTTGGGCACCTTTAACTTTCATTCTAATTGGCTTAAAACCAAGCTTGTTGGTTTGGGGAAATAATGCTTTGTTTAATAAAAAATTACTCTTAGGGGAAAAACTTAATTGTTCACACATTCCAGTTTGTTATCCCTCTTGGGAATTTTTACTTTTGTTACTTTATTGCCTAAATAATTAAATTTAAATATTTGAAGCCAATTTTCCCACACAAGATGTTTAATAAATAAGAGGTATAAAAGAAACAATGAGCAATAGCTCCCATAAGAGTGTGACTCACTGTAATTTTCACACAACCAGGATGAGAGACAGCTGAACACTGACGTGATAGTAGCCAACATCATCAAGAAGCTTATAAGAATGTAGCTGCTTTAAGTCAGTTTTAAAATTAACTCAGGCTCATACTTACAATCCTACCTATTCAGGAAGTTGAAATCTGGAGGATTTCAGTTCGAGGCCAGCCTGGTCATAAAGTTCATGACACTGCTTTTGAAAAGCTGATCAAAGCTCAGCATGATGGTGCATGCCTGTTGTCCTAGCTACAGTGAGAAGCATAAAAGAAGCAACTCACTGTCCAGGCATGGGTCTGGGCTAAAAAAAAAAAAATGAGACGCTAAAAAAAAAAATGAGACCCTATCTCAAAAATAACCATTGGGGGAAAAGGAATGTAGGCATGACTCAGTGTTTTCCTGGCAACACTCAGTATCCCCTGTACTGCCTAAATGCAAAAATTCAAGAAGAACATAAGTATTTAGGTTTTCTATTTAGAAGACATTTCTCACATTACTAGTATTTGAAATAAAAATCTCAGAATTAAAGATGTCAAATCACCATACTCTCTTAGCATTGTTTATTAGCATACATTGGGTTATATAGAGGGGGATTTCATTGTTATATTTCCACAAAGGTTTATGATGTATTCCAGCCAATCTCACCCATCTGTACTTTTTATAAGCGATATAATTCTTGAAGAGCTAAACAATCCTTGTAATGTACCCCCATTACCTCCCATCCTTTCTTTACTGAGCATACTATAGGTACTCAACAAGTATTCACCACTATGTTTTCCCAGAGGAGCCTGGCACCCGCTTTGCCACAAGCTTCCAAGTTGGCCTCTTGGCAAAATTCATTTCAGAAAAGTCTAGATTTCTGTGCTTTCAACTCCACAGCCCATCAGCTCATCACACATTCGTATCGTACAAAATCTTATGAAGAGCAAATCATTTCCAGTAGTGATTTTTTTCTAACTGTAGAAAGGGGAGTGTTGCTTGACCTCACTTTTATCTAAATGGGAGAAGAAATAAGAAGACCCATACATATTTTTCATGCTACTCAAAAATGAGAGGAAAAAATGGCACCCCTTTGAAACTAAACTGAGAATTGATTCACTGAATACAGTGGGCCACTGTGACTTATGACGTCACAAGGAATGAGCAAACTCCACTCTAGCCACCTCCTTTAACACTCTAGAAACTCACGTACTATTTTAATACCTACATCCTGTTCCAGTTCTGATATCATCTTGGGTCTGGAGATAAATGTCTATTCAAGCCACAGGGCTGCAGTTGAAGACATCTGCTTCCAAGCCTTGTGGCTTCAGACACATCCCCTTGGGGGTGACATTGGCAGGCAGTGGGAGGTGGGATGGGTGTTAAAACTGAACCAACTCCCAACACACCCAGCTCTGAAGAAAAATTCCTGTCAGACTTCCAGATGGAGCTGAGCTTCAGCAACATGCCAGAGCCTGGGACTGAGAGAAGACTCTCAGAGGATGTGGTTCATCTGGTGGACAGATGCTCACGATTTCCAGGGCCTGAGAGGCAAAGAAGCCAAGTGCTTGAAGGGAACAGCGTGGCAGAGGAAGACTGCATATCTGGGGGATGTTCTTTGTCACTGTAAGTGTAGACCTGCATATGGAGTAAGTCTTACACGCTGTGGGGGTCACCCTGGGGATCAAACATGTTGGTTGAGAAATTTAGGTACATGTGTGGTATACTAAAGTCAAAAGCCCAGAAGCAGGTCCTGAGATGAGATTTACCACAGTGTATTAGGAATGAGGTGTGGAACACTACTACAAGTCTAGGGAGATGGAGAAAAGGAGGAAGGAAGATGTCTCATGGAGATGTCTCATAGCTCAATCTGGAAACGTTGCAGACCATATCCCAAAGTTCAAGGGGCAAGAATGCTCGGTCAGAGCCATCAGCCATCCTGATGAGCTACCCTAGGCGTGGGAGAGAGGGTGTATACATTTCTCGGGTACTTCCACATTTTAGAGTATCCAGCAGAAACAAAGTTGAAAGTGCCATTAAGCCTGGGAAGAAAAAGACAGCATTGTTGTCAGTCAAGAGTGAAAGCCAGAGTCATTGTGTAGAAAAATGCCAAGAATCATAGGTTCAAAGGAAACTTACAGGTGATGGGTAGGGCACCCAAGGTCTCTGACACTGTCTATGAGTGCAGCCTAGAGGCTGCTGGGAAGGGCCTAACATGACCTTGGCCATCTGCGCTCACATTTTAGGTGAATGGCCTCTCTAGCCATGTTTTAAGTAACTCACCAGTTCTTGTATGAATTCTTTACTGTCCTTTCTCTGTGTTCTTCTCTGCCTAAATTTCCTCTTTCCAAAGTCTGCCCTTCCTCCCTCATTTCCCTCTATCTTAACCTTCTGTCCTATCCTGTTTTTCTTGCTTTTTCAACAGTTCAATATTTTTTTGCCTTGAGCTACCCATGTTTTTTGGTAAGAAATAGTAGTTCCACTGAAACCTAATTGATATAAAAAAGCAAGCAAAATAAAGTTGGAAAAGCATTTCAATTAAGCCAAATGTACACAAGGTGGGAAAATTCCTTCGGCTACTAGCAGAGAAATATTTGACTGAGATTTTATTTAAGCTCCTTATAGTTTTGTCTTTGATGGTTTCAGTGTAGCTAGAAAATATATTTTTAAAACCCATGCTGCTTGAGTATTTTTGGTACAGGCCTATTTTCAGAAGGGCTTGTTTATTTAGTGTTGGTTTTTCTCTTTCATTTACATATTTCACCATGTGAACATATTGGTGATCCTATCATAACCAAACTAAAACATACACTGAGAGGCTAATGGATTCTGGCAAGAGATCAGAGGTATTTCTTCCTACTTGTACACACTTAAGAAGAGAGTCATACCTGCTTCCTATTCTCATTAATTCCTGTCTTTGGTTTAAATCTGTCCCTATTAAAAATTAAGTAGGAAGAGTAGTATATTTGGAAGCCCTTATTGTAATAGTTCCCCTGGAGACATTAGCAACTTCCTCTAAACCAGAATCTAAGAACTGATTCATAAAAAGCGACAGAGACAGAAACAACTGTCAGAAAACACAGACATTGCTCCTCAGAGAGTGCAGAATAACTAATACCTCAACTTCTCCTTTTAACAAAGGAGAAAAATTAGCACAATTCTTGGCTTTATTTATTTTATTTTTAAAAATTTTATTTTATTGTAAAGATGCTGTACAGAGGGGTCACAGTTACACAAATAAGGCAATGAGTACATTTCTTGTCAAGCATTGTTACCCCTTCCCTTGTTGCTCTTCCACTCTTCCTTCCTTCCCCTACCTCCCTCTCTCCTCCCCACCCCCCCCCACCGCCAAGTTGTAAAGTTCATTTCCATTATACTGTCTGTGGATCTCATTGTTGCAATGGGTCATCCTGTGTCCTTGTTTCAGCATTTCGATGATGGGTGATGACTATTTACCCCCACATCAACCATCCTCTGTCAACCGTAAACAGCTGCAGCTCCCTGGTGAATTACTCATTCAGCCACCCAAGAAGTCATCAACCAGGCCCAGCCACAGATCACTAGGCTTCCCCTCCTCACCTTTGGAAGACCAAGCTGCTTATTCATAGTCTACTTAATATGAAAGCTTTGCCCATGTAGTTGGATGTGTTGATTCCTTTGCCTCTGTGGATCTGTTTCATCCCAGCCTTCGCCTGCCTCTCATTTCTCTGTCTTCTCACCCTTGACACACATCTGTGCTGTGGAAAGCACTGCCTTTTCCAGTTGGTTACCTGGACTGCATGCTTTTCCCTCTTTCCCATGCAAGCATGGGCCCCAGTTTGTCTTATCAATGAGGAAAAGCAACCATCTTTCCTGCATATATCAGATTTTGCTCCCTAAGCTCAGAAATCAAAGCATCCCTATTGGAGCTACTTCAGGTCCCTACCCCAAACCACATTGCCCCAGGTTTGGGGAACTGATGACAGGGGAATAAACTTGTGTACTCGTGGAAATACATCAGACAGATGAGTGGCTTTCAGACCAGTGCCATACTGTAGAGAGAACACTCAAGACAAACCAACAGACATAGACAAATCCTCAAGTTGGTGGTTAGATGCCCACCGTCTTCCCTGAGAGGAAAACGGGCTTACAGGAATTGAATGCCATGATTGACAGAACGTATTTCCTTGCTTTTAGAACAGGAGGAATCTCTCATTAAAGCTAGGAATGATTTGCAAAAGCATGAAACACAATGGTTTAAGACCTAAGGACCCCCCAATACAGGTTGATATTAAATTTTACACTTGAAAAGAACCCACACAATTATTTCTACTTTTTGGTAGGAGTAGTTCTCTTATTATAAAGATCTTGGAAGGATTTTTTTCTGGTGCTGGGGCTTGAACTCAGTGCCTTGCCACTGTCCCTGAGCCCCTCTGTGTTCACGGATAGTGCTTTACCACATTGCCACAGCACCACTTCTGGCTTTTTCTGAGTAGTTTATTGGAGTTAAGAGTCTCATAGACTTTCCTCCTTGAGCTAGCTTCAAATAATGATTCTCAGATCTCAGCCTCCTATGTAGCTAGAATTACAAGCATGAACTGCTGGGGCCTAGCTTTGGAAGGAAATTTCATAGTTACATATCCAGTATCTTCATAACAACATTCATGCAAAGTGACATCAATATTGACCAGGAGGTCAATAGTCTAGCAATCAGCCTATTTCATTCTAAAAAGCAGATCCAGTATTATCTAAGCCACTCAGAATTTTTTTCCAATCCAGTCTTAATATTGTGTAATAGCTTTGTCCTCTTCTTTTCCCCACATTTCCTCATTAAAGACAGGGCTCATCAATATAAATGCCATTTTTATACCCCAATTCATACAGGCATTCCATTCTTCCTTCTTTTTGTTTATTTGCCCTAATCTCCATCTCTTTCTTCCCTGCCCTCAATTTTCATTCTCCCCCCCCCCATTTTCTAAGTGCTGGACAATCTCTATGTGGAGGTTCTCTAATGATCAGAGGCCAAGAAAACATTCTGGCAATTTCTGGCTAGTTTGGAAGTGATGATGAAATTTCTTGGGTTGTTAAATTCTTCACTCCTCTTAATCCCTCTTTTGACACTCCTTGGTTTCTAGAAGTTGCCCAACACTGTTGATTCACATCAGCTATCCAAGGTTCAGGCACCAAACCGTGTATATGTCATTTCTATTGGTCAAAAACAAGTAATGTGAGATTCGTTGCAAAATAGTGGAAGAGGAAAGGATAAACCCTTAGCATCTGCTGCTGCCAAGCATCAGTCTTTCATTCTGTAATAACAAAACTGACTGAAGAAAGACTCAAAGCTCACTTACAAATTCACAACACGAAAATATTGCCTTGTTTGAAAAAAAACTACATTTTAACTAAATCAGAGAGTTCTCTCTCCCCCATCCCTTGGTGGTGGGAGGTTGAACTCAGGGATTCACATTTGCTATGCAACTATTCTACCACTTGAGAATACTTCAGCCCTTTCCTGCTGAAAGATAGAGTCTTGCTGACATGTCTCAGAGTATAAGGGGTTGATTGCTACTAGCAGTGACCACGTTTCTCTACCTTTTCCTGTATGTGTAGCCCTTGCAATGTGGTTTTGTTACTTCTCTCATGAATAAAGTTTCCTTCCTAATTCTTGCATCTGAGCTGGCTGTTGTATATTAATAATTTTCTTTTTAGCAGAAACAGTACTGTGCTTCATCCAAGCCAAGGAGAAACATGGTTGTAACCCAGCCCTGCTCTAGTTAGTGGAACTGGCCAAACAACTCACAAATTTGTGAGAAGTCAAGAAATGGCTGGTATTTGTAACTCAATGAGTTTTGGGATGATTTGTTATTCAGCAATAGCTGGCTGACACACATCCCATGCCTTGGCTCCTATTCTGTTATATCCGCTGATAGATGAAGCAATAAGATTTTCTCTCCCACATCTCCCACTTGGTACTATGGAAGAATATAATATCTCTGACAATGAGTTCCCTGCTCTACAATTATAGATAGGGCCTCTTTTCACCTTTTAGAGGCCAAGTTCTTCAGTTCTAATTCCTCAACACTGTTCACTGCCATCCATTCAATTCTCTTGATTCCTGGGCCCAGGAGGGCTCTGGTTGCCAGCAAATAAGTACCTAGGTAGCAATCTCTCCTTAAATATTTGTGGAGTAACTGGTAGTTTCTGGGCCCACCAGCTTATCCCTCTCTGTAAACAGTAGAATCATCAAAGAATAGCTCACAGTCCATCATTTGCACATCCCCTTGTATTCTTCCAAATCAATGATAACTGATGAAATTGTCTTTTCTTGAGACTTTTAATAGGGGATCACATGACAAAAAGCCTTAATAAATATGCAGGACTCATTAATTTTTACTCCTAGTAGTATGAGTTGAGCATATTTGGATTTGGCATGAGTATATACAGGATTCAAATGTAAGGAATAAACACAAAATTTTGCTTTAAGAATGCCACTCTCCTCTAAGCACTGGTGCTCACTTCTGTAATCCTAGCTACTCAGGAGCTGAGATCTGAGGATCATGGCTCAAAGACAGCCCAGGAAGAAAACTCCATGAGACATTTATCTCCAATTCACTGTCAAAAAGCCAGAAGTGAAGGTGTGATTCAGGTTATAGAGCACCAGCCTTGAGCTTTGGGAAAAGCTAAGGGAGAGGACAAGGCCTTGAGTTCAAGCCACAGGACCAACACAGAAAAAAAAATTTAATTAAAAGGAATTCCATCTTCATCTCTGTCAATAATCTAGATTCCATGAGAAAATGATTCTGGATTTAACATTAACAGCTCAAAACTACATCATTAGTGACATTTGACTTTCCAAACATTATTTTCTCCACCCATCACTCCCGCCATCATCTCATACATACCCACAGAGGTTGCAGCATGAACTAAAGAGCTTGTTCAGACAAGTGGGTGGATAGCACCCTGAATCTAATACACTGCTTCTAGGCACTACTTCCTCCTGGGTGGCTCCATAACCTGTAAGATGCCAGAGAGAGGCAGTCCGACATCTGATTCAGAGCCTGGCCAGAGAAGCACAAGCCCTTCCTTGTACTCTGTGTGCAGATAGCTGAGCAATGACGACACCTTTGCCTTGGAAACAGACCACCGGTGCCACAGCCCTGTTGGAAAACAAGTACTGCTTCTCCCAACTGTCTCCGTAGGATGTGCTTAAAATTTTGACATTCATGATTTTGTCACAGTAAACATCTGAATAATCTTGGCACTCAGGAAGCTGTGCTGGGAGGATAGAAACTAAATAAGCATGTGAGCAAACGGAGGGCAGGGGTAAGGCAATGTGGGAAGCTGGGAAAGAAGATCCAGACCCCTGAGCCCCTTCCTCCTTATTCTGCAGAGATGACTCAATATCTTCACATAGATTTTCCATAATTCCCTAAACAATGCTGCAATGTTCAATATCATTGTTATTGTTGCTTCTATTTTACTCCAAAGATAATGAAGACTAGTATTTTCATAGATAATGATAACCATTCATCTTTATTGCCCATTTTCTGCCTTATATTTATTTCTTTTTAACCTGTTCAAATCCTTGTGATCCACACGCCTGTAATCCTAACTCCTTGGGAGGCTAAGATCTAAAGATTGAGGTTTGCTGCCAGCTAGGCAGATAAATCCAAGAGACTCTTATCTCCATGTAACTAGCCAAAAATCAGAAGTGGAGGGATAACTAAAGTGATACCAGTCTTGAGTGAAAAAGCCAAGCACAAGTTCTTAAATTCAAGCTTTGTTATTGGCACCACACAGACACACACACACACACAGACAGACAGACACACACACACACACACACACACACACACACACCACATCCTTGCAAAATAAGATACATTAAACAAGCAGGGAACAGAGCCAGGGAGGTCAAGGTCAAGTGACTTGCCCAAGGTTGTATAGCTAGGGAGTGTCTGGACTTGGATTAGCCCTAGAGTCCAGCTGCCACAAACCCTGTTTCTTTGCTTTACCAATTGCCTCCAAGTTACCTCGGACCAACTTCTTTCTCGGCCTTTGGAAACCTGGGGATCTAAAGACACAGAGAATGCCATCAGCCTATAATCCTTGCTACTTGGGAGGCTGAGATCCAATGTTCACAGTTTGAAGCTACTTTATGAGAGAAAAGGAGCTGTGGCTCCAGTGGTAGAGCACTAGCCTTGAGCACTAAAGCCCAAGAACAGCACCTGGGTTCTGACTTCAAGCTCCAAGACTGGCACAAATGCATACATACATACATGCATGCATGCATACATACATGCATAAATACATACATACATACATACCTAAATTAATATGAGTTGAATACCTTCTCAACAGGTAGTTTCAAACCCCTTGTGTTTGCATAAGACTACAGACAGAAGCAGGGCTTTAGAGGCTCACATCTGTAATTTGATCTACTCAAGAGGCAGAGAACCAGAAGATCCTGGTTTGAAGATAGCTTTGGCAGAAAAGTCCATTTTTAAATAGCTAGCAAAAAGCAAGGCTGGAGTCATGTCTCAAACAGAACACCAATCACGAACAGTAGAAATGATTTCTCCTAGACATACATACTTAGGATATAATTAAAATTTTAAGGGAGGCACAGAAAGAGATTAAAAGTCATAATAAAATAAGCAATTATATCAATATATCATATGTGTGAATGTACTGCCTCAAAAAGATACCATGTTTTTTATTCCTGTCTTTGCAACCTCCTGATTCTTCACACTATATACTGTGTCTGGCTTTATTATAGATAGATAGATAGATAGATAGATAGATAGATAGATAGATAGATAGATTTATATATATATATATATATATATATATATCAAACTATTGCCACATGGTACTGAAGTAAATCTGTCATTCTATGTTGTAAACCCCGCGCCTCCTTTGTACCACTACTTCTTTGCTTAGGAGCCTAAGAGTGATTACTATGCAAAGCCAAGATTATCTGAACATAAGCACTCCTGTACCACAGACAGCCAGCCTGATAACTGAGACAGCTACAAGGTGACTAACAGGCAGGTAACATACACAGCATGGCCACCCTGGGCAAAATAATTTATGTTCGAGGTGGATTGAGTGATTTCATCACTTCTCAAAGTGGCATGTGATTTAAACCATAAATTGCTCATATCTGGAATTTTCCATTTAAACTTTTGATCCATGGTCACTGTAGGAAATTACAATTTCAGAAAAGTAAAAACACAGATAAAGGAGGACCACTGTATCTCTTAGGTTGTCTTGTATTAAAATTTTTAATATTTATCTTAGTTAAGTCTCCTAATACCTACTGAGTCTCCTTGTGTAGTAGTTGTTCTTCTTTTGTATTTTAATCAAGATAAATAAGGAGTAGAGGCGTGGGTCCCTGGGAGAGCCACCCGCCTAGCAAGGAAGAGTTCCTGATTTCAAACCTCAGTATCACCAGGAAAAAATAAAGTAAAATAATTTGTTTGTGGTCATACAGTAGGTGGTGAACTCAAGAATCAAACCTGATTTTTACTGATTATAAATCCAACATTTTTTATTTATTTGTTTGTTCATTTGTTTATTTATGATAGTATTTGAGTTTGAGCTCTGTGCCTCACATTTTCTTAACTTGCTTGCTTGGCTGGTGCTCTACCTCTTGAACCATACTTCCAGTTCTATCTTTTGCTGGTTAATTGGAGGTGGAGTGTTTTAGATTATCCTCTCTAGGCAGGCTTCAAATCATGCTCCAAATCTCAACCTCCTAAATAGCTAGGATTGTAGGCATGAGGTACCACCACCCACCCCAACATTCAGTTTTTGCTCTAACAAGAAATCATATGTATATTGTTTATGGCTCTTGAAAAATTCATACTCTCTGATTTCAAATTCTACTTGTAAGTATTAATTGTACAAAAATAATCAATGGCAATCCTAAATATGTGTGCATAAGTTGTACCACAATCATTAGTTCTACTCACAAAGTTGTGCAAACAATTAAATAAGAACAGCAAGAATGTTCAGAAAAAGTTTAGAATCTGTACCATTTAATATTATGCAACCATGTGTTTAAGTTACAATATGACATTGAAAAATGTTAGGAAGAAACCTATAGTACATAAAAAAAAACCACAGAACCTAAAATACATACTACAAAAATACACATTCTACAACTTCAATTTTATCCAAAATAAAAATGAGAGATGCACACAAATACATGGAATAATTGTGGATAGCACATACTGACTTAACTGACTTTTTCCCCCAGCAAACACTTTTGGGGGGTAGAGGGAGAGGGAAGCAACATGGTACTTTTCTCTTTTCTTAATTGTTTCAGTATTGTCCAAATCCCACCAATAAGCTTTCTGGTGTCACTATAAAGCAGAAACAACAAATTTACAGTCAGCTTCCTTATCTATGGTTCCACATCCACAGATTCAACTAAGTGTGGGCAAAACTATTTGGAGAATAAAATTCCTCTACACTGGACATGTGCCAAGTTTTTCTTGTCTGTTCCCCCACATGGTGTATCATCTAATAGACATGTCCACATCATTCCACTGGTGAGGTTGGAAGTCATCCTGAGATGGATATGTGCAGATATGACTACATTTTGTAGCAGGAGCTTGAGCATCTACAGAGTCTGATCAATGTATCTGGTCCTGGAGCCACTGCACATGGGCACCAAGGAATGCCTGTACTTTTTCAAAACAATCACAAAACTAATTTTTACCATTATGTCAAGGCAATGGAGGTCAGAGTGGCTCCGTGTTTTAAGAGCTGTTGGGAACCCACAAAGCAAGAAAGGCGACAACAGAGAATACAAATAGCTAGCTAATTGGCTGTGTGGCCTTGAACAAGTCACATTACCTCTCTGTGCCTCACTGAGATAGGAAATTGGATCGGAAAGCTCTGCCCTAAGCCTGAGCCCACACACAGCTTCCCTTTGTGGCTTCTAGTTAGAACTGACTTTTAACATACAATTATACCTGGTCTTACCTCATGACTGCAAAGGAAAAATGTTTATGAATTGCTCTCCAGTTTAAAAATGGATCTCTGTCGGAGAATAAAGAAGCATAAAGCTACTGGCAAATTAGAGTCCATTAACAACCACAGTAGCAGCACACTCAGCCCGCTGGTAATTCTATCTGCATTAATAGGGCTGGGAGGGCAACTTCAGGCCATTTGCTCTGTGAATCAATCATCATTAGAGTCCAGTGGCAGAGCGGATGTGGAAATGAGCCATTGATATCAACACACCATTAAAATGATGTTCCAACCAGAGGCTCAGGAAGACCAGAGGGGGCCTGCGTCTCTGTTAGCGCATAATGTCACTGAGGAAAGATCGCCCTGAGACTCAGACCTACAATTCTTTTTAGGGTCCCTAGGAGGACATAGTGCTCTTAAATAATGCCAATTCTACTGGTCAACAACGTGCCAATTTCCTGCAAATTGAATGAGTATACTCCCGAATGCACATGAAGTGGATCACTGGAGTTTGTCCATGGTAAGTCACACCAAGCCTGTTGCTGGTAAACAACAGCAATGTGCTCTCTTACAATTCTGGAGGTCTGAAGTTAAAATCCCAGGATCAACACAGGCTCCTCTCTGAAAGGAAATAATCCCTCTATGCCCATTTCCAGATGTTCTGATGGTCCTCGTTCTTGAGTGGTGGAAACAAAGCTCCAACCCCTGACTTCATCCTCACCTGGCCTTCCCTCTGCCCTTTCCCAGTGGATCTCTCCTCTGGGTGGAAGGACACCAGCCTCTGGACACCACCTACCTATAATGTGACTTCCTGTTATCTTGATTATCTCTGCAAGGACTCTGCTTCTCAGGTCACATTTTAATGGTCCTGATAACAAGATTTTTAGGAGAGATTGTTCATCTCACCACACTCTCACATGTATGAAATCGTACATAGATATAGAGAGATGTTGACTTGATATAGATGGTATGTAGATATATAGGTATACATACATCCATCTTTATAAAATTATTAGAACAGCTGGGTACTAGTGGCTCATGCCAGTAATTCTAGCTACTCAAGAGGCTGACATCTGAGGACTGTAGTTCAAAGTTGGCCCAGGCAAGAAAGTATGTAACTCTCTAATTATAGGATAATTTCCAATTAACCAATTTCAAATTATGGTTAATTTCCAATGAACCATCAAAAAGTCAGAAATGGAGCTGTGGCGCAAGTGGTAGAGTACTAGCCTTGAGCAAGAAAGTCCAGAAGCATCACCCAAGTCCCAAGTTCAAGCCCAGGACTAGCTCAAATATATATCATATATATACACACACATTTATATATCATATACATATATATGTTTATAGACATATACATATATTTATAATACAGTTGGTATGTGATAAATATGGTTTAAGATTAGCTCTTGTCACCCTTTCTACTATTACGAGTAAGACTAAAGGGAAAAGGTAAGCAGCAAAAATCAGTGCTTCAAATAGGGAATGGAAGCACTGAGAGGTGAAGTGTCCGAAACCACACAGTGAAATCAGTATCAGTACTTGAACTGTGGTAATCTAGTTGATTGTAACCTTGGGTTCTTAACCACATGTCCTACCTCTTAAGGAGTGGCATACATCTGAACTAGAAATTCAGTACATCATAAGAAGTGTAGGTTGGCAAACCCCTTCTGGGAAGTAATTTGCCCATATATAAATGGACTTATAAACCTCACATATAATTTGACCCAATAATTATACTTTGCAGAATTATCTTTTCAAAAATTCACCTGTAGTATATAAAACTTTCACCCACAAAGATGCTTATAACAGCATTATTCCTCATATCAAGGAGGGAAAAAGGTAGAGATTGCTAAAATAAGAAATGCCGTGTTTGTGGATGAAGCCCTGCTTCTCCATTAAAACAGTGTGAATAGTTTCCAGTAATGAGAGAAACTGCCTAAGTGTTGAAGGGGTCTGTATAAAATGTTGTGGAATAAATTTTTAAACAGCAGGAAAGAAGGGAATTGTATCAAAATGCTCACAGCAGCTCTTTAGAAAAATTATTTTTTTCCTTTCTCCTTCTTCTACCCCATTGGGATTTTCCAATTTCTATAATAAACATGGATTGCCTTTGTAATTGGAAAAGAAACTGCAAGCCTCTGAAATGCAAAGTAGCTGTATTCCCATGGAAGCACTGAGGGGGATGGGCAGTTGGCTCCAGGCTGGACAGACTCTAAATCCATTGATTTAGAGCAATTTTGGGGTTGACATTAATATATGTTATGCAAATGTCAGAATGAATGAACAGGCAGCTGAGTCAAATAAATAGACATAGAATCAACAAATGAACAAGTGGATATATAGAAAGATAGTTTTCTTTTTAAGGCTTGACCAGAAAAATGTCTTCCTAAGGGAAAAATGTGAATAGTTTCCTTCTTTGTGTCCTGGACAATCCTCCTGGGAGTCTAGAGAACTTGGTTTCATTGATTCTACTTAGTAGGGCAGTGGATCAAGCTTTCCCTTCTCAACTGTAGACAAGGAACTCTCAAAAGAAAAAAAATTGAGGCTGAAGCTCAAACAAACTGAAATTAGATAGACCTAAATCAATATCCAAAGAAGTGATTTTCTCCTGCTGGACAGACTGAAAGGAGAACCTAATTGATTTGAAGGACAAACTGTCTTCTAGTTCAGACAATCAGAAAAGTTTTATACCACACCTAGACCTTTGCAATATAACCACCTCCCAACACAGACTCCCTACTTCACTGCATGGAAAGATTTATATTTTTTCTTACCACCCCATAACCACCCAACTCTCTTGGTGAGTTAGATGACAGAACATCAAATTGAGAATTAAACTAGTCAGACTTCCCAGACATAGGAGCTCTGAAATTTATTACTGAATATAAACAAGCATTCCTACTTTTGAATTTCCAGGACTGTCTAGCTGAAATGAGGATCCTATTTACCATATACATATTCTCACCATCTTCATACCCAAGGAAAGAAGCTTGCTTGCTCCCTGTGGTCATGCAGAGAAAGATGCTTTGGTATCCTTGACCTAATGGTGCAAGGTCAGCCACTGCTGAGCAGGAGCAGACTGGCTGATCCCTAGGACTCCTGGTTATGGATGTTTTCCTTAGTAGACTGGCAGGTGCCTCTGCTCAAGATAGTACATTAGGGCTACAAGGCTTGAAGGAGAACACCTCTGGGCCAGTCCTTATGGATAAGTAGCATGGTGTTCTCTAGAAGGAAAGGGAGGATTCCATGAGACATGGAACTATATCATGGCCATAGGAGAAGGTGGTATTCATTCACTCAACAGAAGTATGTGCAAGATTCTGAATCAGTTAATCAAACACTAACACTACAGCTTATTGAGAGGGAGAGAGACATAAACTAACAGTAAAATGTTTGTGTTAATAATGGAGATAATGAACTTAATTTAAATTCAAAGGAGACTGAAAGAGAATCTCAAAGTAGGCAGTGGCTAAACTGGAACAGAAACCTAGGAACTCCCAGACTTAGAAGGGAAGAAAGGCACACTGCCTTCATGTGCATGAAATATGAATTTCCACATTTTGCCAGGACTGGGAAGAGGACAGTGGAGAAACATCATAAGTCCCTTAAAGCCTCAGGACTCGAGGACACACAAGCTGCAGGTAACAAGGCTCAGGCTGCATACTGGCTTTCCGTTACCCATTGAGATCATGGCAGTCACGCCATGTTTATTCAATAGAATCTAAAACCTGAGTTCTGATGGTTCAGCACATACTTAGACATCTCTCTACCCTGTTTGGGTTTATAATCTTGAGATTATGAAACATCCAAGCCTAAGACAAACTCCTTTCTGTTTCCTGTGTTTGTTCATACAAATGGAACAGAACCCATTCTTGGTAGAGAAAATCTAAAATCTTTCCAAGTAAAACTGTCCCCCTCATCTAAGGAGAGACCACCACAATTTAAGGTATTCTTCCAATGTAGGAATCTTCCCAGAGGGAAGTTTCTGAAAACAAAATGAATTAAGTGATTCCCCCATAACCTACTAGATCCCACCATTATTTGGCAATCTGGTGATACAAGACATCTCTAATTCATCTAAGAAGGCTACTGTTATGGCTGAGAATCTGTTTCTGGTATGATGATCTACCAAGAGGTGGCACAATAGGAAGTTCTGTAAAAGCTCACTGAGTTATATTCAGGGAACTTTTGCCAGTTTCTCTAGATAGAGATCTTAAGGCCAGGAGAAGTGACTGACAAAAGGCTGAGGACTCCAAATTGAGACTGGCACCTTGTCCCCAATTCCCATCAGTCGTTGGGAGTGAATTGTCAGACTCAATCCTTCCTTTTATGTTGAATTTTTGTCTTTATATTCTCTAGAGAAAACATACTTTAAAAATGGATATTCTTTCATTTAAAAGTTTACCCTTGGAGGGAAAAACTGGAAGAGAGTGAAGAAAAAGGAGACATTTTCCAAAAAGAAACATACTTATTACCTGACTTATGATAACCCTTTTGTATATTAACTTTATGATAATAATAAAAATATTTAATAAAAAGGTACCCTGGGGGGGAGGAGAGATGGGAAGGGATGGGAAGGGGAAACAAAAGAGGAAGCAACAATGCTTGATAAGAAATGTACTCATTACCTTGCTCATGTAATTGTAACCCCTCTGTACGGTATTTTCACAATTAAAAAAACTCAGAAAAAAAAAGGTAACCCTCTTCACAGGTAAACAAATCCTGCGTATTCTCAATTACATGTGGTGGGCTGGGAAGATGACTTAGTGGTAGAGCACTTGCCTTGCATGCATGAGGCCCTCGGTTCAATTCCTCAGCAACACATAAGCAAAAAGAAAAAAACCAGAAGTGGCGCTGTGGTTCAAGTGGTAGAGCGCTAGCCTTGAGCTGAAGAGCTGAGGGACAGCGCCCAGGCCCAGAGTTCAGGCCCCATGACTGGACCCCCCAAAAAAGTAACAAAAATCAATTACATGTGGTTCTCAAAAAATATAAAAATAAAGATAAAATGGAGGTTGACACAGGCTCAGAAGAAATTGAAAAGAAAAGGCTTGGAGAAAGTACAGTTAATAGATGCATGGCTACAGTTAATGTTTCATTCATAACACGCTAGGCTAGCTGTGGCCAACAACAATTCATTGTATATTTCAAAGGTTTAGTAGAGAGGACTTTGGCTATTCTCAACACAGCAAAACAAACTCTTTTTCTCTCTCTTTTTTGTTTTTGTTTTTTGGGTATCTGTACTGGGACTTAAACTAGGAGCTTTATCTTGTCATTCGGCTTCTTTCATTCAAGGATGGTATTTTACTACTTGAGCCACACCTCTACTTCTAGCTTTCTGTTGGTTTATTTGAGATAAGAGTCTCTCAGTCTTTCCTGCCTAAGGTAGCTTTAAACCATAATCCTCAGATCTCAGGCTGCTGTGCAGCTAGGATTACAGGTGTGAGCCACCAGTGCCCAGCTGATAAACTCTTGAGGTAATGAACATGATAACTACACTGATCTGATCATTACACAAATTACAATTAAAATAAAGTTTGAAAATGGATTCTCTGTCCTGTAAGCATGGAGGTATATGCATGATATTTCCAACTCCTATAGAGAATAAGTTATGACATTGCTCTAAGCACAGCTCACTGAGGGAACATTAAGTGACTAGGTAATCCTACAATGGATCTGGAGGACAAAGCAAGACCATAAACACATACCTAGACAAACACCCAGCCGCTAGAAATCACGGTGAATGTACCTCGCATTCAAGGAAGTGGCTATTCAGGAATATTAAGCTAGCTCCTATGACTAGAATATAACAAATAACTTCTTAGTTTTGCTTTGTCATCTTTTTCTTCCTAATGGAGACAAGGAAAATATTCTTGAAAAGCAGCTGTTAATGAATGATGACAAGTGGTTTCCTGTAGTCTAAAAACAACCCGTAAGTGGCTGTCTTTCACATTCTCTTAAATTCCAGAAGCAGAGAAAGTTCGATAATGCCATACTGGCTTCATGGTTTTTGAACTAAAAGGAGGACTCAAGTGTAAACAGGTTTTTCTTTCTCTTTTTTACTGAAGTTATAACTATTTCCTCTATCTAGTTCTATAAAATTTCAGACACTCTCTAAGCTTTGCTTTGACTTTCTCTATGCCTTGGACAACATGGTAGGCACAAAGGAATTGGGAACAAATGTGAATTTTTCCAGTAGAATCCAGTAGTTTGGGGATCATAGGAAGCATGGGGTAAGGCATCCTGTCTTTATCTCACTGAATTTTCATCCTTCCACCAAGAACCTTCTGGAATACTTTAAGGAAAAGAACCCAGGAGTGCAATGAACTCTTTTTTGAAGTGTGTGAGGGGCTACTGAGGATTGGACTCAGGGCCTCTCACTTGCTAGGAAAGTGCTCTATCACTTCAACCACATTCCCAGTTGCCTGGAACGCTTGAGGAGAAATATCTGGAATCTCCACTACGTAACATTTGGAGGTGAGAATTTCTTTGCTCTGGCTTCAATCTTCCAGAGTCTTCTCTCTTTCATTTTCCTGATCCACCATTATTCCTTTGTCCTCAGGAACCAGCCTTTCCCCACCTCTACCAGCCTCCTGATTATAAAATAGCAAGAAGACCTGTACATAACCAAAAGTGGCCTCTCTCGTGTTTCTGCTTTCAGAGACTTCTTACTTCCAAAAGGATAAAAACAAAGCACAGTGCGTGATGGGAGAGCATGGGCAAGCACCATGCAGAGTGGCCATCAGCCTACATTCTGGAACGTGAAAAACCTCTTCCTACTGGACCACATCTCCTAAACATTCTCCAATAGCACCAAGGGCTAGGGACCAAGGCTTCAACACATGGGTCATTCATAGATATTCAAAGTCCAAGCTATAGCTTGTGGAAGGGGAAAATATAATATAATATATATATATATAATATGGTTTGGAACTGACCAAAATTTCAGGTACCCACTGGGGGGTCTCAGAAAGTATCTCCTTAGGGTAAGGGCTATATTAGTATGTAGTTTAAGCCTAGCTCCAGTGCATGTGAAATCTGTTTTGGTGGAGTCCAGGGGGATGGGGAAAGGCTTTCTCATTTGCGGCGACCCTCCATTTCCACCTCCCATCCCAGCTATGCTGCTGCTGAACTGCAGAAGAAATCAATAGACCACAATGGAAACAATTTTGAACTCAAGAAAAGGCTCTCCTTTCCCCCACTTAATGAGATGGTGACCTGGCTGCAGACCTTAGATGAAAATGGGCCATTATGAAGGTCCGGGGAGGGAGCACGGCTTAAGCATGGAGGCCGTAAGAAAGATTTCTGTTTTCATTAAAAGAAAAAGGTACCTTGTAAAGAGCAGGAAAGAAGATGAAAACTCCATGATGAAATAACACAAATTAGCAAAAGCAACGAGGTGGAAAGAAGACTTAGCTTGTTCCAAAGCCAATGCACACACACATGTGCAAGCACACACACACACACTCATGCTTTGCACATAACTTTATAAGAAAACTGGGAGCAAGTGGGTGTATTTTGGGAGAAGAATGCACACTAAAGTATAGAATAGCATGGCCAGATTTAAGCCATGTAAAAGTCTTCCCCAGCACCTCCAAGTGTTACCTTACTGGGAAATAGGGTGTTATTTTTGTTTTGGATGGTATTGGGGTTTGAACTAAGAGCCTCACATTTGCTAGGTAGGTACTCTATCACTTGAGCCACACTCAAGTGTGGCAATTATTTTATTTTTGTTTTGATTGTGATTATTTTGAAAAATGGACTGCCATCATATTACCTCTGTCTCCTAGGAGACAGGATTATAGGTGTGAAACAACACCATGTGTGACTTATCCTTTGAAATAAGGTCTCACTTTTTTGCTTGGACTAGTCTCAACCCATGATCTTCCTATTTCTACCGTCCAAGGTCCTGGCATGAGGCACCATGCTCAGCCTTAGAAACAGAGTCCTTAAAAATGTAATTAGTTAGGTGTCTTGAAATAAATTTTCCTAGTCAGTCCTAAATCCAATGACTATGTCCTTATGAGAGAAGGGAAGGGGAATGAGGACACAAAGAAGACAGTAAAAGAAGGAGGGCAAAGATGAGCCTTTACTACTGGCAGACCAGAAGCTTTTGCAGGAGCTGCAGGAGCTCAAAGAGACAAGAAAGGACCTTTTCTTACGGCCATTGACTGGAACATTGCCCAGCCACAACCTTGATGATGTACTTCCATCCTTCAGAATTGTGATGAAATAATTACATCATCATCATCATCATCATCATCATCATCATCATCCTCATTCTCATCCTCATCCTCATCATCTAATTCCATTGTGGTCATTTGCTACAACTGCTGTAAGAAACTAACACACATCACAGTTATTCATATATTTTATGCAGACACTATATATGGTGTAGACTCTTCCTCATGCAGAAACTCAGTAAGCAGAGTTGTCTGCAGATCAGATGGGTAAATCTAGTGCACCATAAAAGCACAGAGGCCTACCTGTACTTGCACTGTGGCCTCATCTTACTGTGAACCAGGCAATTCATGTTTCCTGTTTGTCATTTTCCATGGCATGAGTGGACTCACGCCATGGAAAGTATGAGGTTCAGACTACAGGACCCCATTGTCAGGCTGAAATGAGCACACCTAGTGAAACTGATTTCAGCTTTCCAAACTGCCCTATCCAAAGTAAGTCTCTGCCTCCTGATAGACAGAATGTGAATACCTTCTCTGCTTGGATGTTTACAACATCCTTATTTGTCTCAAGCAGAGACCTACAAGATGAAACTATGTCTCAGCTTAGCAATGGGGGTGCATTGACCCAGTTTCCAGGCCATGAGCCATCCATCCAACATGGTGGGATTCCAGCTTAAGACCAGCTTAGCCTCTTCTGTTCATAGTATGGGAGACTACTTGCATAGAAGGGGGAACCTGCTGAGAATGAGAGGCTAAAAGACAGAAACAAGGATAGATAAAGCTCATCTCTTATATCCTGAAGTAAAGCACAGCCTGGGAGTTGCCAGTCTCTTGCTCTGTTCACAGCACGCCACTGATTTTGAGGTCACAAGGCCTAGTGTGGCCCTTGAGATGTTTCTCTGCTCCCTTTCACTACTTGTCTCTGTTTCCCTGCTGGTGAAGCTATGGTCTCCATGTCTGTTTGCTCTTCCTGCTTAAGGTCCCAGTGGTACCATGGGTTCCTTCATGCCTCTGTTTTGATTGGTGCTGAGTAGCTACATTTGTGGCTGATTGGCATTCGTTGTTCTCCATTTTCCCGCCCCACCATCTTCTGCTTTTCTTCTCTTCTTGACCTGGGTGCTGGCTTAGATGGATTGCATCTTCCAAGCTCTAAGCCCACAGAAGAAAGGGGTTAGATGAAGGTCAAGTCAGCTAGCCCTGCCCCCATTCCTAACTTACAACCTTCCACTGTTGCCCCTCTTTTCTCTGTGTCTCTACAGCCAGACATTCACTGGCTACTTCCAGTTTGAGACTGACAATATCTGCTCTCTAGAGGCCCTGAGGGATACGCTGTCCCTTGGCTCCTTTAGTCTTGTCCCCAAAATTACAAACAGTTGATGCATCTAACATATCATTATATGAATTGTGCCATATACATTTAATGCTTTAACTAACTGTAAGCCTCTTTCTCTCTCTCTCTCTCTTCCCCACCCCTTCTGTCTCTCAGTCTTTGTCTTGGTCTCTCTCCCCCTTCCTCTATCTCTCTATCTCTGTCTCTGACTCCCTCTCCCCTGTCTCTGTCCATCTGCCTCTGTCTCTCTTTCTTCCTGCTTTCCCCTTGCCCCTTACCTCTTTCTGTCTTTCCCAAACTTCCCCACCTCTGTCATCATATAGCATTGATTCAGAATTTAGATTCTGATCTTTAGTCTGAGTCTTAGTGAAGTCCTCTGTGGATCGGATCATAACTTCACCTCGCAGAGTCATGATGACGTGGAAATGAACCAGCACAATACATGTTATGTGTGTCCTTGTCTCTTCTGACCCTTCATTCCATTTCATACAAGTGGTCTAGCTCTGGGTAGCAGCTACCCTTTGAGCTTGCTTTAGCCTGGCTGATCTATTTGAGTCTATTCCACTTTCAGTCTAGTATGTAGGGGTCCTATCTATGTGTCTGAGCACTTTGTCATAGGATTCATTTCAGCCCCATCAGCAACTTGTCGAATGGGGTAGATGGGCTATTTCCAGAGAAGGCAGAAATGACATGTCCACCTTTACCCAGAAGAACTGCCATAAGGACGAGGGTTTCTTTCCTACTATTCTTTAGAGTAGATCCCTCCACACCCTGTGGTTTCTGTTTTTCTCTGCTAGATGTGAAACATGCCTGAGACAACGTGACAAAGGAAACTCCTTTATCATCAGAGTGGAAGGGAAACCATAGAGGAAGTCACTGTGGGCACAGACGGCTGTGCACATGGAAGCAAACTTGCTTCTCAAATTGATGAACTGGCAGTTGAATACCCAGCTGCTGGGTGTTTCCTGACTGAAAACCCTGCGTGACCATGGCCACCAGTACCGAGGAAGCCCACACTGATAAGATCTTTCTCTTTTGCTAGCTCTCAAAAGATATGGCCCTGGTAAATGTGGCCATGAAAGGTAGAATGTGATTAGACTACCCAGGCCAAGATAAATGCAGAATTATAGTCAGAAGCAAGAGGAAAGTTGCACACATATTCCAATTTTTTTAGGACAGCAGAAAAAAAGAAATGAGTTCAGAAAAATGCCAAAAAATAAAAACATAGCCAAGAAAGAAATGGAAAATTCTCAGATAATATTTGCTTGCTGGAGATTTCACTTTTGAGAAGCATTTGAGCAAAACACAAAGGAACAAAACATTCATATTGCTTTGATGAACTGTATGAAAGTCAATAGACTCATAAAAGGAGGTTAAAGAAGGAATCTAAATCACTTTCTTGCCAAAGAATCTTTTAGGAGGAGTATGTTGTTTTCAACAATCCAAAAATGGACAATAAAAGGTTTAGGAAAAGTTGCTATCATTTTCTTAGAACTTGATCTTTAACTTGAGTATATTTCCTTAACTTAAACCTCTCAGATTTACATAAAGCAAAATGGTGAATAATATGCACAAAAATGGCTTTTATAATCAACAAATAAACCCCTTTTAATCATTACTGCTACAGACCAACGATTCAAACCATCAGAATGATCAAGTCATCCATGACCAGTCACTGGACAAGCGTGAAGCTCTAAAAATAAGATCTACTGTTATTTTTGCCTGATCATTAAAAAAAACACAGATCCACTACCAAAAATTGAGAAAACCACAACCAAAGCAAAACCTTCATATTCTATAGGAATTTATTGTCAACATTTAGCGTGGAGGGGCGGGGAGGCTGGTCCTCAGGCTCAAACTCATAGCCTTGTACTCTTGCTTGGCTTTTTCAGTCATACCTACCCCTGTACCACTTGAGCCATGCCTCCACATCCAGTTTTTCTTTTGCTGGGTATTTGGAGATGAGAGTCTGAGCAGGCTCCAAACTGTGATTCTCAGATATCAGCTTCCTGAGAAGCTAAGATTACAGATGTGAGCTGTCAGCTTCTGGCTCACATACCCTTTATAGCATCATTCTATGTTCAGATGTACCTATCCCTTTTGAATCTAAGGCTTCCTTGAAATGGAAATGATATCTATTTTCCTCATCATTTCCCTCATCGAGCATAGTATCTGGCAAGCATAAGTCAGACTAGATAATACTTGGGGTTCTCCCACCTTTACAGATTATTTCAGAATCATCTGGGACACAAAATCTGGCTAGACCACACCAGTTTCTGGTTAACAATTGAGGGGCCCAATATTCACCATTCTAGCAAGTTCTCAGATAATACTGACACTGCCAGCTGAGGATCACCCTGTGAGATTTATTTCCAGTTCTGCTGTTGGCTGAGCCCTCCCATTCTGCTGTGGCAGTCTGACTCTGAAAGGTAAATTCAGAAGCTAAATATTCCATAGCAAAAATATTTTATTCAACAAGCGTATGCTCAAACAACTGGAGATCACTGGATTTGGGCCAATTCTAAGTTAATCTTGGAATGGGATGTAAAAGATAATTTCCCAGACATGTTTTCTATAACTTACCTGAATTACTGAGTAACTATATAATTTTCTGAGAAAAATCTAACCCCAACAGATATATATATATATATATGTATATATATATATATATTTATATATAATTAGGTTATATAATAATCTTTGGATTGAGATTTACTGTTTAATTTTCTGATTGCATCATGCCTTATAGATCTCCATTCTTTCAAATTTCCTGACCTGCATAAAACAAGCCCTTAGTCAACAAATGTAAGTTAGATACTTACTAAGAGAAAAACACCATGGAGGCCCCAAATTGGGAGATGAACAAAGTATCTAACTGTGGTCTGGAAAGATCTCTTCATCCAGATGAGAAAACAAGACTACATAGATGATAGACCAACAGACAGACAGACAGACAGCTATTTCTGAGCTAGGTATGGTAGTGGATCTGGTCTGCATACAGCCTGGGAAAAAGCATGAGACTTTATCTAATCATCAAAATACAAGCAGAATAACTGGAGGCATGACTCCTTTGGTAGAGCATCTGTCTAGGATAACATCCCGAGTTCAATCCCTCAAAAAAAAAAAAGCAATGAAAAGATGTTTCTCTTAGCAAATGAATTATCAAAGGTTGGATGCAAGTGAAGAATGCCCCAGTAACTTTAAGGAAGAGGAGGGTGGGTTCCCACAAGCTACGGAAGTAAAGACAAAGGAAGTATTTGAAGAACCCACTGCAGAGCTGAAGCTGAAGACAAGATTCAGAGGCAAGTTCATACCTAGAATCAAGTTCCAAAGACAGCTGGAGACCCAAGCCAGTTCTGAAAGGACAGTGCTAGTGGTAGAAGTAGGACACCTTGACTTCCATAAAAACAGCAAGGATACTTCTGTCAATTAGCTCTTGGCTCACTTCTATGGATGACATTGTTCTCGAGTCTGACTCCACAGAGCCATCTGGCACTTTCTGGCTAGGAACAGCTCTTGCAATGAAATGCAAAACTGATAGTAGTTAAAATAGCACAGAAAAAATGGTAGGTCGTGGTTATTGGCATACAGGAATGCTATGTTGTGGATCTGAAATGTCCCCTAAAGTCCCATGGTGTTGAAGAGTTTAGGTCCAGTTTGTGAGGAACCTTTAACAGGCAGGACCTAGTTAGAAGAGGCCACATGTTCTTCAAGAGGAGAATGGGACTCTGGCTCCTTCCTCCCCCCCTCTCCATGCCCCCTTGGTGTGGAATGAGGTGAACAGGCTTTCCACCACAGACCCACCGAAACAGAACTTAGCAACCATGGACTGGATCCCCCATGAGCCAAAGTAAACTTTCTGTGAATTGATTAGTGTAGATCTTTGTAAGAAGAAGCTGTCTGACACCAAGAATCAATGTCTATTAAGTTTTGCAGAAAACACACACCTTTGGGGATACCCTGAGCCCATGGAATGCCTTTTTCCAATGGGAGACAAAATTGCTCAGTGACTGTCACTTTGGGGAGAAGATGTTAAAGTAGAAGGGAACCAAATCCCTGAAGAGTATTAGCTCTCAGTTTACTTTGAGACTAACCATATGTGTAACTGGCCATTATTTTATCTGATGTTGAAAACATTAACATCATTAATATTACAAGATTCTTTAGTTACTAAAAATCATGTAGAACTTCCTGAAATTATTCTGCAAAACAATCTGTTCAAGCTGAGCACTAATGACTCACATCTGTAATCCCAGCTACTCAGTAGGCTGAGATCTGAGGATCAGAGTTCAAAGCCAGCCTGGGCAGACAAAATTGTGATTCTTATTTCCAATTAACCAACAAAAGGCCAGAAGTGAAGATATGACTCAAGAGATAAAGCACCAACCTTGAGTGAAAAGCCAAACAAGAAAACAAATCCCTGAGTTCAAGTCCTAGTGTGCACGGACTATGTAGTGAGACCCTATGTCAAAACAAAACAAAACTGAGCCACAGACACACAGACACAGACACACACACAGACACACACACACACACACACACACATACACACACACACACACACACACACATTTCCTGAAATAGATATGGTATTACTTCTGAAATCAGAGAATGTATTGAAGATTTCTAACTCAAATACAAGATGCTCAGAGATAAAAATATAGTTGCTCATCATTGTATTAGCAATATCAAGGACTAGACACAGATAAATAGAGCTCTAAGTGAGGCTAGTCATTGCTTGGTGGCCTAGTTTTCTATAACATAATCTGTCCACATTTACAGCTTTGGCTAAGGGACATGAAGCAGTCACTCCATTTTTATCAGTGAACTTGTCTCCCAGGAGCCATTTCTGTGGATTCTGGTGGACATGACTTGATTCCAGTCAATCAGATTTTCTTGAATAGAAAATTACATGTGGCATACAGAGAGGCTTGGTTTCTATCAGAAGCTTAGCTGGCAACCATGGTGAGCCATAGGCTGGTCATGCCGTACACTCTGTAGGAAAAGCTACCAAATGATTTTCCAGTCCTTAGGGGACCTATCAGACCCCAACATTTTATTTCTCATGAGGCTAGATAGTCACTAACTCCAACAAGAGATGTGCTAAAGAGCTCCATCTATGGTGCAGAAGCTATCTACAGAGGCTTCATTTCAGTTATCCAATGGACCCATGTGTTTGATTTTGGTATCTGCTTGATTAAATGTTGGCAATACTATTCAGTATCAAAGAGAGAGGAGAGAGAGAGAGCGAGAGAGAGCATTTAAGTGAGTACATGTTATAGCTGAACTCAAATGGGACCACACTGGTTTCTAAACTTTCTCAATCCTTGGACCACATGAAGAATGAGACAGCTATAACTGAGACTGTCTGTGATTCTTGTGTCAGTGCTGATGACCCTGATTTTTACATTTTGTAGCCATAAACTTTTTCCTGCTCCTTACAATGGTTTGATATTTCTCCATTCATATAGCTTCCAGCAACATTACCCATAGGCTTCAAAGTCCTGGAAACTTCCACAGATCTCCATGAAAGAGGGTGGGGAGAGCAACCCATTCACCACTACTGAATTCTGTTTTCATCTGTTCTCAAGTTCTTTTGGAGATTCTGTTGTAACAATCTCCACAAAGATTTTTCTCACCCTTCTCTTATTTCTTCTAAACTTATTCTGTCTGGACATCATTTTCTTACCCTCTACCCCCTCCACCCCTCCCCCGGTCCACTGATCACCACTTATGGATGAAGCATGCTCACTAAGGCATGGTAGCTATTTTGAGGCACTAATGCTTTTCTTTCTGACATTTCCTTCTTCCTTTCCCCACTTTTATCTCCTGCTCCCATTCACTGCTCCACCCTGTGGAGCCAGCCAGTCTCAAGGAATTGCAGGAAATACAAAGGATCTATTGGTTTTGCATTTGTATTTTCCCAAAGTCTCAACTAATTAAGAATATCATATAAAAATACCTCAATAGAGAGTTTTTTGAGGAGATAACAAAGTCTAAGTCTCTGAAAAAGCAGAGACCCTCAGAGCACGCCTATGCAGGACCTCGAGAGAGACCTGGAAAAGACAGTACCGAAAGTCCTTTATTTTCTCTCTAGACAAAGGCCCACAGCCAAGATGTGCTGGATTTCAAGGAAAATGAATAGGTCCATATTCCCAATGGAGGTAAACTGTTTTCGCTCTGTATTTTAGGCCCCATGATTCTTTTGGAGTCCTACTAAGGAAGAACGCTCCTGGAGCCAATGAAGGAATTCAGACTTGTCACCTTTAAATATGCTTCTGTGACATAAATGTTTTTGAGCTAAAGGCAATGAATAAGCAGCAAACAAGAAGAGTTCTTTCTATTCCCTACCTCTTTACCACCCAAGGACAGGGTGGATGTTCTCCTTGACTGAGGACAACTGCTGAATCTGCAAACAAACTTATTCCATTATTTTTCTATGTGTTTACCTCCCAATTCCCCACCACTGGAAGTCAAACACTGCTTCTCTTTGTCTTATCCCTACTTGAAGATGCAGTGTTCTTTCTAGAAGATGCTATGTCTGCCAGAGGCCTAAGCCATTGGGCACCACCTACACCAATAAACCTGCTTGTTTTTCTCTTGTTTGTCTGCCTTCTGTTAAAGTAGTTGGCCCCAATCAAGGTCTTGACTGTATGAAGGTTGAGAAGAAATTTTCTCCTGCTCTGCTGTAATGAGGTTTTTGCTGTCTTGATGGGAATAAAGTCTTAGGGTTAGAATGAGATTCACAGAAAGGAAATCAGTGATGTAGAAGCTACTTACATATAACAACACTGAGCTAGGTGCTGGTAGCTCAAGCCTATAATCCTAGCTACTCAAGAGGCTGAGATCTAAGGATCATGGCTCAAAGCCAGCCAGAGCAGGAAAGTCTGTGGGACTTTTATCTCTGATTAAATCACAGAAAAGAAAAAGAAAAAATGGAAAAAAGGAGTTCAGGGACAGCACCCAACACCAGTGTTTAAGCCTCAGGACTGGAAAAAACAAAACAAACATTGAGCCTGACAGTTGGAAGGTCATACTTTTTATAAGTAGATCCTTGGTCCACCATCACTGCCCTATGTGGGGCTACTTCTGAGTTCTGCAAATGGGGGCAGGAAGGCTGTTGGCAAGCACATCAGACCTGAGTAGGGAGGACCAGGCTTCTCTCTGAAGGTGCTCATTTAATGTCTGGGAAATATGGCCAGCTCTGGAGAGGCCAGGGTCATCAGATGGAAGTAATAATGTAGGCTCCTTTGGAGCACTTATCACAGATATTTAAGACAGGGCTTGTATTGCTTGCATTCTTCTTTTTTCCTTTTTCCTTCCTCCTCCTATTTTCTTTTGTTTCCTGCCTTCCTTTGTTCTTCCCTCCTTCCTTCTTCCCTCCTCCCTTCCCTTCCTCCTGCCCTCTCTCCCTCTTTCCTTTCTTCCTTACTTATTCTAGTCCTTCCTTTCTCCCTTCCCTCCTTCCTCTCTTCCTCCCTCCTTTCTTCCTTTCCTCCTGCCTTCTTTTCCTCCTTTCCTTTTTCTTTCCTCCACTACTTCTTCCTTTCTTGTCTTCCTGCTTTCCTTCTTTCTTTCTCTTCCTCCCTCCCTCCCTCCTGCTTTTCTTTCTTCCTTTTTTTCCTTCCTTCCCTTCTTCCTACATTTCCTTCTATTTTTTAGTGGAATAAAGTTATGTATTTTCTTGGGCTACTGTACAATGTTTCAATATATGTATGCACTATGAGTTCAAATCTGACTAAGCTTATCCATTTCCTCAAACATTTGTCATTTCTTTGTGGTAAAAATATTCAAAGTTCTTCCCTCTAGCTTTTTTAAAACATATAACACGTTTTTCATTATTTGCAGACTCTTTTCTATACAGTAAGACCAAAACTTCTCTCTCCTCCCTATGTCTTTCTTACTTAATGAGAACCTATTCTTGTCTCTAGACACATCATGCTAAGCAATAGGAATAGAGATAAGAGATGAGTAGGCTTTCAAAAAATTCCATTTTTAAAAGCACCACCCTAGGCGTGGGCAAGTGTCTGGTGCAAGAATGAGCATGACTGTCCCCTCCTCGGCTTTATGTCCCCCATCAGTGATCACTCTAAAATGACAGCATTGGAAGGCATCAAGGAAGAAATTGGGAAGGAAGGTCTTTGGTAGATGACTTCCATGTGGTTCTTCACTATGGAATCAGATGGAGACATGTTAATGGTTGAAACAGCAGTGGGAGCCAGAGCCCAAGTATGAGGGCACTTCACAGAAATGGCCACCAGCTGTCCTTGCAGTATAACAGCGAGCATTTTAGGCAGAGGTGGGTGGTTCCCCTTCCCACACAGAGCAGGGGGACCAGCATATTGTCTTCTGAAGAAGGAAAAAGAAAATCTGGAGATACTTGTCTAAAACAAATGCATGGGCTGGCTGGAGGATTTGTGCTTCAGTATGGGTGTTGGTCTAAGAGCAAAGCTTTCCTCATTCTGGAATCAGTGGGAGGAGGTGATGTCAGGTCACCAGCCATTTGAAAACAATCACCATCAAGAAATCAGAAAGACTAAAACATAAAATCTAAAGGGAACAGCAATAATTCAGGAATCAGAAGCGAGGACTAGGGACATGATTAGTGGTCGAGCGGCTGCCTAACACAAGGCCTTGGGTTCAATCTCTAGCACCATCCTAATACTTCATGCTCAAACTGTCCTTACAGTGTGAGCACAAAGAATATTATTTTCAGACAAATAAATATAAAGTTTATATGCCATACTTGCTACTTGAGGAAGGAAAACATGAGCCCAAAAGGTGACCCTGAAGCCAGGAGTGGCCTGTAAATTGTAGAATGTCACTGAAGATAATCACAAGGACAAAGGGGGCAAAGCAGGTCTGGACCGCACAAGGTCCAGATCAAAGCACACTGCTCCAGCACATTGTGGACTATAGCCAGTGTTGAAAAGCTATATATATACAAAATAATGGTGAAAACCTAAGATCTTTATTTTTCAGTTTACTGTGTGAACTCAGGGCCTTGCCTTTGCTAGTCAGACGCTATAGATCTTGAACTACTCCCAGCACTTTTTACTTTTGTTATTTTTTACATAAATTCTCATGTGTTGTTTTTTTCTAGAACTACAATCTTCCTACTTCCCCTGTCCCCTGGAGCTGGGATTGCAGGACTATCCTGCAGACTTACTCTTTGTGATAGGGTCTGACTAATTTATGGAAAAAACACATTGCTACTCATTGAAACATAAGGCCTTCCTATAGTAATTTCAAGTGAAGGATAGATGTGGAACCACATAAAGAGACATGGGAAGTAGCAAAGAACTGTAAAAGGAAAGATAAGAATGCCATGTGTATTTCCTGCAACCATCACAGGAATCCTGTACAGCAAGCATGGTTTCCTCTGCTAAAAAGAAGACAGAAGGACTGTGTTTAATTCTTCCATTCACCCCTTTCCCCACGTGAGGATACATACCAAATACCATGTTGAAAGAAGAGAGCTTTCTTCATACACTGAATCTCCTATGCCTTGATCTTGACTTGCCAATATCCAAAAGTGTATGAAATCAATTCCTGTTGTTCATAAAGTATCAAGTCCATGGTATTTTGTTACAGCAACGTGTCGGGACTGAGAGCCTAGGAAATGTCCCCCATTTCTCACTCACTTTTGCTCTGTTTCGGATTTTTGGCTGACTCTACTGTTCTTTGTTACATTAAATATATCAACCCATTGCCCTCTGGGAACTGGGTTTCTGATATCTACTGAGAATCAAATGGGGCAATTATGATGGAACTGCTCTTCCTCTCATTCCCTTAGACTACATTAATAAAATACCTGATGGTGTCTTAAGGAACAGAGTATTTCATTCTATTAGCATAAGTGTGAAAAATTACCAGCCTTCTGACACCAATTAACCTAAATTAAACAAAAAAGAATTTGCTGGGGCAAGTACCTTATGCCTAAATCTAAGCTACTCAGGAGACTGATATCTGAAAATTGAGGTTTAAGAACACTCACGCAGGTAAATCTGTGGAATTTTTATCTCCAAATATCCAGCTGGAAATAGAGGCATGACCTTAAGAGGTAGAGCACCATCTATGAGGGAAAGGCCAAGTAAGAGTATCAGGCCCTGAGTTTAAGCCCTAGTACTGGCAAAACGACAAAAGAAAAAAAACAAAAGACAGAGGGGGAGGGGGAGAGAGAGAGAGAGAAGGAAGGAAGGAAGGAAGGAAGGAAGGAAGGAAGGAAGGAAGGGAGAGAGAGAGAAAGAAAGAAAGAGGAAAGGAAAGGAGGGAGGGAGGAAGGAAGGGAGGGAAGGAGGAAGGGAGGGAAGGAGGAAGGAAGGGAGGGAGGGAAGGAGGAAGGAAGGAGGAAGGAAGGAAGGAAGGAAAAAAAGAAGGAAGGAAAAGAAAGAAGGAAGGAAGGAAAAAAGAAAGAAAGAGGAAAGGAAAGGAGGGAGGGAGGAAGGAAGGAAGGGAAGGAGGGAAGGAGGGAAGAAGGAACGAAGGAATGAAGGGAAAGAAAGAAAAGGAAGGAAGGAAGGAACAAAGAAGAGAAAGGAAAGGAAACGAGGGAGGGAGGGAGGAAGGGAGGAAGGGAAGGAGGAAGGGAGGAAGGAACGAATGAATGAAGGGAAAGAAAAGGAAGGAAGGAATGAAAATGAATGGAAAGGAAGGAAAGAAGGAACAAAGACAGAGGAAAGTAAAGTGAGGGAGGGTGAGGGAGGGAGGGAAGGAGTGAGGAAGGAAGGAAAATAAAAAAGAAAGAAAGAAGGAAGGAAAGAAAGAAAGAAAGAAGAAAGGATGGAGGGAGAGAGAAAGGAAGGGAAGGAGGGAGGAAGGGAGGGAGGGAGGAAGAAAGAAAGGAAAGAAAGAAAGAGGAAAGGAGGGAGGAAGGAAGGGAAAGAAAGAAAGAAAGAAAGAAAGAAAGAAAGAAAGAAAGAAAGAAAGAAAGGAAGGAAGGAAGGAAGGAAGGAAGGAAGGGAAGGGAAAGGAAAGGAAAGGAAAGGAAAGGAAAGGAAAGGAGGGAGGGAGGGAGAAAAGAAGGGAGGGCGGAAGGAAGGAAGGAAAGAAAGAAAGAG
>NW_012267248.1:6298214-6365139 GCF_000151885.1 Dipodomys ordii
GAAAGGAAGAAAAGGAAGGAAGGAATGGAAAGGAAGAAAAGGAAGGAAGGAATGGAAAGGAAGAAAAGGAAGGAAGGAATGGAAAGGAAGAAAAGGAAGGAGGGAGGGAGGGAAGGAAGAAAGGAAGGAAGGAAAGAAGAGAAAGAAGAGAAAGAGAAGAAGAAAATTTCAGAATAAAATTATAAGGCCATTGAAATATCCTATATCTTCTAATTTCTAAATAAATACTAGTTTCCAACACCCAGTGAAGCATAAAAGTTTTTATTATTAATAAGTTTTTTTATTGTGAAAATGCTGTAAAGAGGGTTTATAATTACATGAGCAAGGTAATGAGTACATTTCTTATCAAGCATTATTGCCTCCTCCTTTGTTTCCCCTTCCCATCCCTTCCCATCCCTCCCCCTGCCAAAGTTTCAAAGTTCGTTTTTCAACATAGCATCTTGTACATCTCATTGTTGCAATGGGTTCACCTGTATCCCTATTTAAACAATTTGCTATTTCCCTTCCCCTCCCCAAATTATACCAACATCAAATACAGTGAAAACAGGGTTATACCGTGGGGGAGGGACATACAAAGCAACAAAAAAATCACCTTATAAATATGTTAGAAACAATTGCAAGAAAGAAAAACCATTTGAGTCCTTATCTTGGGGTTCATGTCACCTAACATCAATTTATCTGACCTTTTCTGATTGTCTCAGACATATGCTAGTTATTGCAAATAAGGGAAACATGGGACCTATGCATAAAACTTTTGAAGTTTATTATTTTTCTTGTGAGAAAAGTAGAAAAAAATCTCATTGTCTTTTTTGTGATTGGTTCATTTCTTGCTCTGGCCATACAAGTTGCTGCTTGATGGTTTTTCAAAGCTGAAACTGGCGATTCTAGTTTTCATATGTAGTTGGTGATACAGTAGAAGACATTTGTAGGTGGTGTATAGGAGCTCATATTAGGAAGGAATTACTTTCAATATATGAAATTATGAACTGGAGGCATATAAATGCCAGACAGGAGCAAAATCTCTGAGAACTCCAGGTCCTGAGTTCAAGCCCCAAGACATAGCACAAAGAATATGAAATTGTATGTTAGTAATGGATAGGTTTAATTTATATATTTTATTGAATTTTTTGAATACACTGACCCTAGAATTATTCTGATTCTTATTTTAAATGGTTTTGAGATATGTATAGGTTTGAAAACACAGTGTTAATATAGCTATTATAACCCATATATTCATAACTATCTTTACTGTTAGGAAGATTATTTTTAATCCATTGTGCTTATATATCTATTATAATTACAACTAGGTAGTAATACCCCAAGTTCTTATAAATATGCATTTTTATTTAATGTTCAGTTCTCATTATTGGACTGTGAACATTGAGGTGTAATTTTTTAACTTATGTCATTTTAAACAGGCCTTTCATTTTGGAGGAAAAATGTTTTATATTATTATTTTGTTTCATTTTTTGTTTTGACAGTAGTAGGACTAGAACTCAGGACTTTACACTCACTTGGCTGGCACTCTACTACGTGGGCCACCTCTCCAGCTCTGCTTTTTGCTGATTACTTTGGAGATAGATCCTCACAGAGCTGGTTTCTGTCTGCCTGGCATACCTGAGCTCTGAGTGTTCCTAAGCTTCTCATGTATTCCAGAGTTCCTCTTCTCCTAAAGCAACTGGACCCCACATGCTCCTGAGCTCCCAGACCACAGGACAGAATTCTTTGGACTCGGATACCCCTTTGCTGTTGTGCAAAGACACTGCACTGCCAAAAGCCAGTTCCAGGCTGTGCTTCTTTGAAGAACCAGCTTGAACTGATTGTGCTCCAGCTTTTCACATAAATTACAGAACATGAAGCCCTCAGCTTTGCCCAAAGTTGTCAACAGGTTTTAATTGTCTCTGCCACTCTGTACACACAGATGGCTTCACTCTGCTGCTCTGCACAGACCTGTGCTGTCTCCATGAAGACAAATCAGACACAACAAATGCAACTTCATTTTAAAAAGAAAAATTATAATGCGTAGAAATCCAACAATGCTGCTGATATTTCCCCCCCAGAGGTAAATGCTATTTAAGGAAAAATAGAAGGAACAATACAGAGATGACAGCTAGGTAAGAAAAACCATAATGAAAATGTTAATTTTTAAGGACAAATACAGAATGTATCAGAAATAGACAAGTAGTGTTGGAAACAGGAAAGTATACATTTTACTGACAAAGTCCAAATTAAGCCCTCAATGTCAAGTTTCTTTCTCCAAGGTCATTCAGAGAAACGACAAGTGATCAAAAAATTCTACTTATAGGAACCTGCCCTTCTGAAATAATAGGACAAGGAGATAAAGTTGTATAAAAAGATAGGTTGGAGCACTGTTTGTAGGAGCAATGTCATTTCCATGACAAAACACCACAATAACAACAATAATGCTGGGAGAGTAAATGTCTTCCTGGTCAAAGTGTATATATTTACTGGATTGAAAGGCATTGATAAATTATGTTCCATCTAGGGTGCACCAACTTATATTCCTTCCAACATGAATGAATCTACATGGCTCCTCTATGTTCTAGCCAGTGTGCCATGTTTTATTAATGCAGTAGGTACAATAATAACAATACCGATAAGCTATGTGCACTTAGAATCTATTATCTCCACAAAAAATAAGGTTCAACAGCTCTTGTTTCTTATAGAAATATCACTTTATATTCCCTTACCACAAATTACCCTTTCTGTTCCTATCTTTTTCCTTTCCCTTTTGAGTTGTTCATCTTCTTACAGATTTATAGAACACATACACACATCAAATTGTTCCTTTCTGGTAATTTGTCCCTCTTTTTTAATACATTTGATTTTGCCAAGAAAGGTATCAGGCTTTTCTCTGATGGTTTTACTTATTCTTAGGAAGGATTTTTCTAGGGTTGGGGTATAGTTCAATAGTAGATTGGTTGCTTGCTAGCATGCATAAGGCCCTGGGTTCTGTCCCTAACACTGAAAAAATAACATCAAATATAATAATATAAATATAAAATAAAATGCAATGTAAAGGATTTCTCTATTTTAATTTGCTGAATTCCATATATTTTAAAATACTTTACTCCCTGGTTTAATGACTAAACTTCAATTTTGTGTATCAGTAATATGTTAAGATAAAAATCAAATCCAGTTTTTCCCATGAACTCAATATTCCTTATTTCTTCTACTGTATGAAAATTACTACATTATCCATTAAATTCTGTACATAGGGATGTATTTTGGATATGTTTTGTGACTTTCTGTTTTACCTGTTTTTTAAATTTTGGTAGCTTCAGATAATGTTTCAATATCAGAGAGAGAGACAGAGAGAAAGAGAGAGACGATGTCACTCCTTACTCTCTCATTTAGCAGTATTCCTGGCCATTCTTGCATATAGTCAGAAAGACAGATGTGTGTATGTGTGTATATGTGTGTCTGTCTAAAAAAAAGAAGACAGATATGTGTTTATATCTGTGAAAGATAAAATGTTATTTAAAATCAATTTGGTTGAAAAATCGTTGGAATTCCATTATAAGTATGATTTGCTTGAAGAGGACTTTATGAAGTAGAGTTACTCTGCCCATCGAAAGTCCATGATTTTCTATGATAGAATCTTCTTGAATGAATGGAAACAAATCCATCTCTATGTACCAAGGATATTAGAATCCTATCCCAAACCCTGAGAAGAGTCTATAGGATTCTCAGCCTGATAGAAATGAAGCTTAGCTTTGGCACAGATGCTCTGTCTTCATTCTGTATAGAAAGATACTTAACTCATTTAAAGTTTCTCTGAATGCCCCATGCACATACCAAGGGCAGATCCAAAACAAAAGGAGTTATCCACGTGTAGAATAAACATCACTTAATAATGTACTGACATTCAAAAGCTCTGAAATTAGTTAGGCACATTTGGCCACAGAACTTTTTTTCTCTTTCCTTATTCCAATACTGCTTGGTGCATCACCCCATTGCAAGGGAGGGAGGGAGGACACCTAAAACTATCTTATCACTTAAGAAAATAAGCATTATTATCAGGTATGGGTAGTAAATGCAACTAAGACAGCTACTTGGGAGTAGAGGAAGATTGGCATCCAGGCTGGTCTAGAGAGACAACAAGATTTTATCTGGAAAAAAATGCTAGGGGGCTGGGCACCAGTGGCTCATACCTCCAGTCCTAGCTACTCAGGAGGCTGAGATCTGAGGATCGAGGTTCAAAGCTAGCCCAGGCAGGAAAGTCCATGAGACTCTTTATCTCCAATAAACCACTCAGAAAACCAGAAGTGGCACTGTGGCTTAAGTGGTAGAGCGCTAGCCTTGAGCTGAAGAGCTGAGGGACAGTGCCCAGGCCCAGAGTTCAGGCCCCACGACCAACACACACATACACACACACACACACACACACACACACACACAAAGCTAGGGGACTGGGAATATGACTTAGTGGTAGAATGCTTGCCTAGTATGTATGAAGCCTTGGGTTCAATTCCTCAGTTCTACATAAACAGAAAAAGCCAGAAGTAGAGCTGTGGCTCAAGTGGTAGAGTGCTAGCCTTAAGCAAAAGAAGCACAGGGACAGTGCCCAGGCCCTGAGTTCAAGCCCCAGGACTGGCAAAAAAAAAAAAACTAACTAAAACCAGAAGGACTAGGGATGTGGTGCAAGTGATAGAACGCTTGCCTAGCAAGGGCAATACTGGAAGATCAATTCCTAGTACAAACAAGGAAGGAAGGAAGGAAGGAAGGAAGGAAGGAAGGAAGGAAGGGAGGGAGGGAGGGAGGGAGGGAGCGAGGGAGGGAGCGAGGGAGGGAGGGAAATGGAGCATTATTGATTAGCATTTGGCAATATACTATGAAAGATGTTAAATTTCCTTGACAACTGAAGCCCTTGATATTTTCCATTGACTATTCCTGCAATGTAAGGATCACGTTATCTGACAGTTGTACAATTTATAATCAGTTGATACTTGACTTCTTAATCAAGGGGACCACCCAGTGATTGTTAACGGATCTTTTTGAGTCCCAGTGTGAGTCAGTCCATGAGCTGAGGTTAACAGAAGGAGCTGTTCTGTCATCCCAAGAATGAACTAGGTTGTCTAGGGGTGTTCTAATAATGCACTTTTGCCTAAATAGTTCATTAGCTATTGGACAGCTGCCCAGCTGTCCACTGACTGGTGACCTAGTTAGCTAGTTCTAGAATGGGCCTGAAATTAACTAGTGAAAGTCCAACTATTGTTAAGTTCAACTACTGTATGCTTCACTACTCATCCCAAGTATAATATGATGGTGTGAACAGGGGGAATAGATGAAGGTAGAGACAAAGTATGCTATTCCACCTGCCTTAAATCCATGACTTGAAGAAGTTACTGAAGTAGCATTTCTACCAATGGAGCCTATTGACTGAATACAAGAATCTCATGGACATTTGTTTAAACTTTGCATCATAGGTTTTTCCCCTAGACTACTGAATTTGAAATTGTGATGAAGTCCCCTTTCCTATATGCAAACTCCCTAGAAGATTTATCTGCTTGCAAATTGCCCTGGACTTATTTTTATTTACTCATCTGCAAAAGTTCACGTAGCAATCTTCTTCATAGAGTCATTTTGAGAGGAATTACACAAGCAATGCACAAGGCATACAGAAGTCATTTGTTAACTTTAGTTGTCTTCTTTTTTATTCCATATTTATTCTATTTATTCTATTCTACCAAATAATGTCTATTCTAACCAAATAATAATATGTATCTTACTATTTTAACTTTATAAGTTGTATTTTGACCTTTACTAGGATCTGATTTAAAAAAAAACCACTAGTCTCATCTTAAAACTAAGTAAACCTTAGTCATCTAAAACCCAAGCTCAAAATTTATTCACTCTTTCAAAGAGCCTGTAATTTATATTATAGATTAAAACTTGCTAGGAGGCCACAAAATTTTGAAATACAGGTGGTCCCCAACTTACAACAATTGTACTTCATGGATTTTTCTTGGTGTGAAGGTGGCATGCATTCAGTAGATCACACCTGGAATGGAGAATTTAAATCTCATCCTGGACCAGTGATAAGGGGTTTGAGTCTTTCTGTCAATGGGTGGGCAGCAGTGCCCTTTGACCTACAATCATTTTCATTTATGATATAACCCATTGTAACTTGAAGGATGTCCGTGATACTAAAGCAGCAATCTTCCTTCAGGTGTATGCAAGTTATCCATCTAGGGCATTTGGTCTCTAATTCATTCTTCATTGCCTGCTCTGAGGAGATGTATGTGGGCTCCTGAGAGTTTTCTTTTGTCAGAGGGCAGGATGTGAAGCATGGCAGTAGTATGCACTGGAGAGTCATTGTGGAGAAAAGGTTTGGCTTTCTAGCTCTGTGGTGCTTGCTTTCCAGTCTCCTGCAGTGTGTGCTGTCTAGCACCAGCTCCTTCAGCCTCTGTGGCAGGTTCTCCAGTCCTAGATTTCACCATTGCTGACAGTTTGACAGCTCTTCCAGGGTCCATACATGAAGTATGTGGAGGTCAGAGACTGCTAAGACCTTCAGGAGAGAATTGAGCTAATAGTTTTATTCACAATAGAAGCAAATTTATCCTTCCACCTCAAGCAACTAAAAAACTCAACAAATATAAACAACAGGGGCCTTCACTCACTGGACAACAGGCATTCCTGGAGGGGAAATCCCTGAGAGAAGGAAGGCCAGTGAGGTGATTGAGCAGGACCAGACTTGGAGTGAGTTTGCAGATCACAGAATAAGATGCTCAGACAGAGCATGGTGGTCTCCTTGACCTGAGATCCTGTTAGTCAACTTTCTGTCATTCAATAGATACCTGAAATAATCAGCTTCATAGGAAACAGGTTTATTGTGGCTCAGTTTTGTTTCTGTTCTGACATAGGGTCTCACTATATAGCCCAAGCAGGCCTTGAACTTGCAAGCCTCCTGCACCATCAGCCTTTGCTTACTCAGCCTTTTGCTGAGTTTTAAAGGCTCCAATGTGAGAGGAAAACTTCTCACCATGTGGCCAGGAAATAAAAGAAGAGTAAAGAGGGGAACAATGTCTCAAAATTCCCTTCAAGGATACAACTCCAATGACCTACACTTATCAATGCATCTTACCTCTTCAACGTCCCATCTCTCAATCGCACTCCTCTGGGGACCAAGATATTAGACTATGGGCCTCTGGAGTGCATTTAACATTCAAACTACATTAGAAACAAGCTGAATATCGGGTGAGGCTCAAGTTGCTAAACTTCACAGTCTAGAATCAAGAGGGAAAAAAATCTCAGGAGATCTCCAGGGGATTCCTTTTAAGTGCTTAAGTGAGTCCTGATCAGAGCGTATTTGTGAAGGAATGAAGACTGCTAGGAGGAAATACAGAAAAGAAGCAGATAGAATAACCCCCAGGAACAAAATTTTCTTCCTACCAGCTAGTGGAAGAGAGAATTCCACATAATACAGTACCTAGGGTAGAGACCCCACACAAGACTTCCTCCATAGTGGGCAAAATACTCATTCTTAGCCCAGTTGGGCTGCTAGAAGAAAATATTATGGACTCAGGAGGGGATAAGGAGAAGGACTTCATAGATATTTATTTCTGACAGTTCTGGAGGCTGGGAAGTCTAAGGTCACAGATCCCACAGCTCTAGATCCTGATGAAGGCCTCCGTTCTGGCTTGCAGATGGGGGCTTTCTGTGATGAAAAGAAAGAATGCATATACAAGCACTCTGTTCTCTCTCTCTCTCTCTCTCTCTCTCTCTCTCTCTCTCTCTCTCTCTCTCTCTCTCTCTCTCTCTCTCTCTCTCTCTCTCTCTCAGTTGTAGGGCTTGAACTCTGGGCCTGGGCACTGTCCCTCAGCTCTTTAGCTCAAGGCTAGTACTCTACCACTTGAGCCACAGTGCCACTTCCAGCTTTCTTAGTGGTTTATTGGAAGTAAGAGTCTTACGGAGTTTCCTGCCTGGGCTGGGTTCAAACCATGATCCTCAGATCTCAGCCTCCTGAGTCACTAGGATTATAAGCATGAGCCATCGATGGCTGTTATTCTCTCTTTTCTTAAGGACTTGAACCCCAATATGGGTGCCCTCCTCATCCTCTGACCTCATCTAAACTTATGGAACCCCCAGAGGCGGTGCCTCCAAATACCTTAGGTCTGTCTTAGTGTGTTTGTGTTTGCTGTGACGAATGTCAGGTACTGGGTAATTTATGAAGGAAGGAGATTTATTTGGCTTATGGTTATGCAGGTTCAAATGTCTAAGATTGTACAAACAACATTTGTCAGGGTCCAAACACACGCTAATGTCCCTGTCAAGTGCTTGTTTAACCATACCCTCTTGTGAACAAAATTTCTCTTTTTCTTTTTTTTTGGGGGGGGGGGGGGTAATTGAGTGGGGGAGATGGGCAAGCTCTATCTCATTTGAGCCACAGCTCCACTCCCAGCTTTATGGTGGTTAATTATAGATAACCTCATGGCCATTCCTTCCTGGCCTGGCTTTGAATCTCAATCCTCAGATCTCAGCTTTCTAAGTGAGCCACCAGCACCCAGCTAAATTTCCTTATTTTTGCAATATGGATGGTCAAAGTTTTCTAAACTTTTCAGTTCTGCTTCATTTTGCTTAGCAGTTCCTTCCTTGCCTTATTTCTCTTTTCTTGTGTCTTAGTATGAGCAGTCAGAAGAGATCCAGTCACTTTAAACACTTGGCTTAGAAATCACATTGAGTAAAATGCCCATCACAATGTTGCATTCCACAAACACTAGAATACAGTTCACAGAGTAGTTGGTCACCAAATAACAAGAATCATATTTCCTCAATCTTCAGCATATTTCTTATTTCTATCTGAGACATTACCAGAATGGACTTTTTAAAAAATATCCTCATTTCTGTCAGCATTCTGTTTATGATTAGTTGTATGTTCTCTAACAAGCTTACTGTCTCTTTACCTTGGGAAGTTACTCATACACATACACTTGAAAAGGAATGTTCAGTTTGCTGTGTGGAGTTGAAGGTTTTATAAATGACAAATTAACCTAGTTGAAGTGTTAATAAATGCTACTCTAACTTTCTTGATTTCATATTTTTTACCCATTACTGAAAGAGATTGATATCTCTGACTATAATTGTGAATTCACCTTTTTTTCTTGCTGGCCTACCATGTATTTTGAAATTCAATTTTCAGTTAGAAAAAAATGTTTATGGTTGCTATGTCCTCTTGATTAATTGCTCTCTTTGGTATTATAAAATATCTTCTTTTATCCCTAATAATAGTCCTTGCTAAATTTTTGTTGGGTATTAATATCTCCATTTAAGCTTTCTTCCCATTAGCACAATATATCTTTTTGTGTCTTTTCACTTTTAATCTATTTGTGCTTTTATATTTAAAGTGTGTTCATTATAGGCAACATACGTTATGTATTCCATTTGACCATCTCTGCCTTTTAAGTGCAAGGTTTAGCTCATTTATATTTAATGTGATTACCAATAAGTAATCCTTTCTTCTGTATTTATCACACCCATGTTTTGCTTCCTTTTTCCTTTACTTTTTTTCCATTTTACCTCCTTTTTTTTTAAGCTTATGTGCTATAGCTTATTTCAGTAAAAGATTTAAGGGTATATTTTTGCATATTAACTACATTGCACACTACTTTGAATATATTATGATGATATATTATGATATATGACATATTAAGAGGTATAATTTAATATTATATGAAATACAGTTTATGGTCAATTTACAGTGCTGTGGAAGAACTATGGAGAATCTGATCTTGCAAGCCAAATGCTAGCTTATGGAATGCTGAAAAAAAAAGTACAAGAATTCTAGGTCAGAAATGAAGCTTATCTTCTTGGTCACAGCAAAAGCAGTAGCAAAAGTACTAGAATTTTTGTCATTTCCCTGAGATCCAACTCCCATATGCAGACATACTATACACAAAGCACAACATGGCACCTGCATATGCTAAAGGTTGAATACAAAAGATGAATCTCTCATAATGGGCAATGAGCATACTTTTTCTCCAGAGGAATACAGTATATCTTTGAAGAATATTTTCTATACACATATAGTTAGAAATATACTTGCTATCAATTGTTATCTCTGAAAGATAATTCAGAGCAGAGCATGGAAGCATGTGCCTTTAATTCTAGCACTCAGGAGGCTGAAGCAGGAGGATCACAAGTTCAAGGCCATTCTGACCTACAGAGCAAGACTATCAAAATTCTGACCTACAGAGCAAGACTCTAACAAAAAGCCAAACACAAAAAGGGGGTGAAGGAAAGGAGAAAAGGAAAGGGGAAAGAGAGAGAGAGACAGAGACAGAGAGAGATGCTTCTAATAGAAATACAAGAGAACCATTGAGGGCTGTTAACCAGCAATACCCACCCTTTACTTCTACTCTCTGTCCCTGTGTCACAATATACCCATAATACTCTACATTGCCAATTACTCTGTAAATCTTACCACTCCTAAGGACTCAATTTCTTTTCATTTGTTTAATACATCATTAAATTGGGCTTATTCTCAACAGGACTCCAATCAGCAAGACAAGGCAAATCTCCGGTATTGATCTCACCCATGCTCCCAGTATCTCAGAACCAACCAACCAGCTGAAAAATCCTATAAACCAGAAACTTCTTCCACAATCAGGTGACTTTATCATTGTTTCCATATTAACTTTTCTCCTTGATCCAAAATATTAATCCAGGCATAGCAGGATGCATTGATGATGATACAGATGGCCTCAGCCTGCAGAGCAGAAGCCTGGGGAGTTCTGTCATCCATAATAACTCTGATCAGTGAGTTAAGACTGGTCTATATGTCCCTCAGGGTCCAGGTGGTACCACTGACATGTCAGCTTCATTCAGGGACAGATTTAATGCCACCTTTTCTAATTAGAATAGGTTCTATTCATCTTAAGAACACAGATAGCACATATAAATAATAACTTGTCTCTGCAAAGCTTTTCCATTAAGCCTCTATATTGCCTCATTAGATGGGACCCCTTAACTTTACCCAATAAGGCTGAAGGACCTAGTGGTAGCCCTCCACACCTTTTTTGTCCACCACAGGGCTTAAACTCAAGGCCTGGGTGCTGTCCCTAAGATTTTCTGCTCCATGTTAGTGCTCTATCACTTTGAGCCACAGCTCCACTTCCAAGTAGCCCTTTCTTAAATACCACAGAGCCATCTTTTTATTTTTAATTTTATGATCTTTAAGTGGTTATACAAAGAAGTCCCCATTCTACAAAACAGTATATGAATACAAAGTGTCTGATAACATTGTCATCCATCGTTCCTAACCCACCCCTTCTCTCACTTTTCTTTTCTTCTTTTTTGTTTAATTGAGATTAGGTGATTGTATAAATTTCACATAATCCACATTATTGTGGAATAGTGATACTTAGTTAAAATCATAAACACATTTTAACCTTCACAAGGCAAATTGCACAGAACCATCTTTAATTTGATGATCACTGTTTTTTAAAAGGAAAGCAAGTTTAATACCTAGCTTCTACATAAGTACAGTTATTGCTTACAATCCATGAAGCCCAACTTAAAACTCATACTGGTTGACTGTTTCTAACATGGCCTATGGCTGGCTGTTTGGTCTCAAAGCTCTCAGTATTAATTCAGGTAATTGAGTCTAGTCCTTATTTGGGGGTAGACTGCCTGGGGGGATATAATACAACCTGTCCTATTCCTCCATGCCACAACCAGGTAACATCCATCCAGGTGACACTCAGCCACAGAGTGGCTGAGTTTCATGCATTTAGTCTACATGTGTTTCATGTAAAAGGCTCAGAAACCAGGCCTTTCCTTTCCTGCAGTTTCCAAAAGACTCCATGATAAGACTAATGATCCAATAGAGCTAAGAGCCCTCTAGTGGGGGGTGGCATCTCCAGCAAAAATCAGTAAAAGTTAAGGTACTTGCAACTATTTGAAGAGTCAACTCAGTGGGACAGGATGGGAGATGTTAAAAGAAAACTCATTCGTGTCTGTCCTACTCAGTACATCCTAGAATCTGAAGTATTCCATCTGCAGGTCTCAAAGTCACTTGCCCACACCATGAGCTTGACATTTCTCCTAGTTATCTGTAACTTCACCTTTTCTGTATCTGTTTCCTACTTACACTCAAACCATCTATTAGGGTCAGGTGAGAGAAGTACCAAAGTATTTGCTGACAGAGACCCATTAAGTGTTCAATGTAAGTCACTGAAGAGGAACTCAGTGAGCACTGAACTCAACCAAATTATCCTTGTGATCCACGGGCATGACTGTCAGGAAAGAATCCAGGTAACCGAAGCAGACATAAATTGGAGTCCGTGAGGCCTCTTTGGGGGTACATCAGTCAAGCCTAGAGCTGCTGTTGAGGAAAATGAAGACACAGTGTCACGCTCAGGAATGGTGGGTGCACAAACCCAAATAGGCCTAAGTAACATCAGTCCGCTTCATCATCATTATTACCTAGGAAGCAGCAGAAAGTTAATCCCTTTTTGAAGTCAGCTGCAGTGCTAAGGTGTATAAGTCAAGAAGATTTCTACATAAATGACTTAGGCAACTTGACCTAATATTCTGGTGGGTTTTCATAATTTATGGTGTCTTTAGTCAGGTAGTCCATATTTTCCAAGTAGCAGACCAAATGTCCAACCTAATGGCATCAGTGTAAGACTCAGTAAATGCAACAAAATTCATCAGGGAATACCTTGCCCAGGGCTATGAAAATGGTATATGCAATTCAGCCAAGTACTAACGGCTCATACCTGGAATCTAGCTACTCGGGAGGCTGCAATCTGAGGAGTGTAGTTCAAAGCCAGCCAGGGCAAGAAAAACTGTGACCCCTCGCCCTCCCTGAAAAAAAAAAAAGATAAAAAGCTGGAAGTGGAGCTGTAGCTTAAGTGATAGAGTTCTAGCCTTGAGCAAAAGAAGGTCAGAGACAGAACCCATGCACTGAGTTCAAGCCCCAGGTCTTGGGGGAAGAGGGGTGGGTGCAATCCAGAAGTACAAGATAACTAACCCCACAGGGCTAGCTTGGTTAAGTAGGGTATAGGAGTACATGAGTAGTTCTTCCCCATCCCTTCCTGAAGAGGCTTTCCTGCAACATAGTTGTATAGATTCTCCAAGGATAGCCAAAGGAGACAGAGCGGCCAGCCACCCACAGCTGGGCCAGCTCATTCTTGAGTCTTCCATTGACCCTCCCTTCTCTAAGCTCTGTCCCCTTGTCTCTCCCTCATGTTCTCTGAGAGTTTACACCTCCAGTAGAGTAGTAGTACAATGAGAAGAAATGCTAACCAGGCAGTTATGTATGTATGTATGTATTCTTTATTAGGTCATTGTAGAAAAATCATGTTTCCGGCACAGTGACTAGTAGTCTTAGAGAAGGTTATTATGTTAGCGCTTTTTGTGACAGATGACTTTGGGTGTGTTTGAAATGGTACTTTCAAAGCCAAATGGATTTGACCCACTCTGTTTTCTCTTTATATCATTTACATTGCTGAGTTATAAGACACTTTTATCCACTTATTGCCCGTATACCCTAATTGCAGGAAAGGTAGGCAGGAGGAAATAACGTTCTGAGTGCTAGCCTTGCAAAATCAAACCTATAAAGCAATGACAAATGTCAATAATTGGGTTTCAAACAAACAAAATAAAATACAATTGACTGAAAAGCATGTTAGGGTCTTTTTACTTTGACTCAACCCTATAATGCATTAGCATAACATTTTCTGCTGTCCATCTGGAAACTAGAAATATCGGTGATATACACCATGTAGCAGAAACCAACAAAATCATCTAAGAACCATAAATCCAAGTGCATGCCAAAAATGTGCATTTTATTTGTGCTTTTGTGGGGGGAGGGGTGTGTCCCCCTTTGAAAGTGTGTGATTTAGAGTCTTTTTTTTTTCCATCACTGACTCTGAATTCAAGGCATTCTTGGCGGGGGGGGGGGGTAGAATTGATGTTCCATGTCGCATTTTTCAGTCCCACTATTTCTTTTGTAAGGTATCCCAGTAGAAAGTAACCAGAAAACCATTTCTTTTTTGCTTTCCCTAGAATATTAAAAGTCGCATAAGCAAGATGAAATCACCAGCAATGGCTCCCAAGAGGAACCTGAGAAACAGAAGATTCATGCGAGCTTCTTAATGCAGGAGTCTCTCCACATCCATGACCCACATGCACCTCAGGACCCACAGGCTGGCAGACACAAAAGTCTCAATTCAGCTTAATTTTACAGGGGCAGCTAAAGGGGGTGAGAGAGAGCAAAAGGCTCTACCTGCAGCCCCGTGGAATGTCCTGCCCAATTTTCCCTGGTTCAACTCCTTCCACTGTTCATAGGGAATCACTGAGCTATAAGAATAGTCTCAACCTATTCGGAAAGGCTTTTCATGCCAGCCATTTGATTAAGCATTGATACGTGTCAACAATGGGCCCAGGCCAAGGACAGGCAGAAGATTGATTCCATGGATGACTTCTTAAACAGTCCTGTCCTCGTAGGAAAAGAGATCAGCCAGGTGCAGAACATTGTTGAAGACAGCCTTTGAATATTGTGATCAATTGATGTGTATTCTGCCTTCCCAGAGCATGTCATCCACAGGGCAGAGGAAGAAAAACAACTGAATATTGAAGCAATGCTGATCTAGACCAGCAAACTGTAGAACAAATCACACTTCCAAAAGTTGGTAACTCTAAATCCCTTATGGAAAGCCCTGGGGGCAGAAAAGAGAGACAAAAAGCCAGGACAGAAATGGCTTAGCTCAGAAGAGCCACACAAGCAACTCAGGTTGCAAATATTAATCACACTAGTTCAAAATCTGGCAAATGAGAAGTGTAGTACTGGAAAATGGACTTAGTAGGAATATAGTTTAATATTATTTTATTTATTTACTTATGTACTTACTTATTGTGGTGCTGGGGTCTGAACTCAAGGCACCATGTTTGTTTGACAGGTGCTTTACTGCTATGCCACACCTTCAACGCTTCCCCCCGCCCCCGTGGAATTTTTTTTTATTGTGAAAATACTGTACAGAGGGGTTACAATTACATGGGCAAGATAATGAGTACTTTTCTTATCAAGCATTGTAGCCTCCTCCTTTGTTTCCCCTTCCCATCCTTTCCCATCCTCCCTCCACCACCCCACTCAATCCTCCCCCCCCCCACCAAAGTTGTAAAGTTCGCTTTTCCACATAACGACTTGTACGTCTCATTGTTGCAATGGGTCCACCTGTATCCCTATTTAAACGATTTGTTTTTTTTTCCCTTCCCCTCCACAAATTATACCGACATCAAATGCAGTGAAAGCAGGGGTTATACCATGGGGGAGGGACACACAAAGCAACAAAGAAATCATCTTATAAATGTGTTAGAAACAATCACCTGAAAGAAAAAAAAACATTTGAATGCATATCTTAGGGTTCATTTCGACGCTTTTTTAATTTTTTTGCACTAGTAACTTTTAAGAGAGTATCTTATTTCCTTCCAGTACATGTGCCTGAACCACAGTTCTTATACTTCATTTAGTCTTCCTGCCATAGCGATCAGGCATGTACCACCATACTCAGCTTCTCTATTGAGATGGCATCTGGCTTGCTTTCCTGCCCACACGATCCTCCTCATTTCAGCCTACCACTAACTGGGATCGCAGATTCATGACGCTACACCTACCTATTTGTTGAAAGCTTTGTGCCTTATTCTTCTTGGACCACAATTCTCCTGTCTCAGCCTTTCAAGTAGCTGGGATAACAGATATAAGCCAGCACTACAGGTAGATAGATAGGTGATAGACAGACAGATGTAAAAATACAATCATACATATATACATGTGGTGTGTATGGAGAAAAATGAAAATAATATTAACCAATATCAATCAGTCTCCACACTTCGGGCTTGTAATTAAAGACTACGGACATAAGTACAGACGTTTACATTTAGTATAAATTGCACATTCGCTTTTCTCTCTTTGAGGCTTCATCCCAACAGTCTACAGGCTTTTATTGAGGAGAAAAAATAGTAACAAAATCCATCAGAGGGCTAGTTGTTTTCAGTAATATTAAGAAAAAAGACTATCTCTTTAAACCTACATCAAGTTGTTAAGGCAACAAGATCGAGATGAAATGTAGAAATGTTTTATCCACCACCCCCTCCTGCGCCCTTTTCTCTATCTTGCATGTTCTGCTTGGTGGTGCCAGCTCAATAATTCCATCACTAAATCTCTGCTTTTTCATCTGGAGGGTTTTCCACACCACCAAGCAAGTGTGGACAGGAAGGATGGTAGGTGGCACATATTGGTGCACAGGTTACATTAGTATGTCTGTGTGTTTGTGCGCAATTCTGGAAAAAGTATATTCGATTTTTCTCCAAACTGTGTCAGATTACATCAAAGAGGTAGGATAATTGACAGCAGGCTTGGCAGCCAACAATTAAATGTGGAGGTGGTAGAAGAGGAGTTGGAAAGGAAAGAAGCTAGGAAAGGAAGGATGGTGGAAATAGGAAATTCAGAGGGGAGTTGTTTGAGACAAAAAATGTATTTTAATTTGGAAAGTATCCAACAGACAAAGAGAAACTTAGGGAATTTTTTTAAAACAGAGCAAGTTAAAATCTATGTACCTCATAGTCAAGGGAGAAGATGAGCTTCCTGACCATAGGTGAAAAGAAAAGTAGCCCAAGGATGTGATTTGGCCATTAGATCCCATTCCTAGCAAGTGCATTTGTAGGACCTGATCTCAGGGAGCCAATGGAAACACAGATATCCTGCCCAAACAGTGTGTGATCTCTTTACAGCTTAGCATACTTTGCGTGGTCACCCATCAGCCATGGGTGACTTTGGCGTATTTCTCCCTTTCTGCATATCTGACCTCAGTGATGCCCTGGGAAGAAGCCCCGAGTCTCACACACCTTGTGAACAAGTTTTCTCCTGGCTCCTGGAAGCTTTTCTGCCCCAGATGACAGGTCTTTTCAGACCTGAATTAGGTGACTATATAGCCACACTAATTGGGTAGATTTCTGAAAATAAACTTTACTTGTTAAGTGCTATATTTTAGTTCAACAATTGAGACTTTTCTGGGTAAAGGGAGGCTGTTGACCTGAGGGGGATTTACTGCAACCTTCCCTAAAGAGGGTGGTCCATGGGGAGATGGTAGAAGAAAGGGACCCATGAAGCCCTGTGTACAGGTAACACTCCTGCCTAGCTGTGTATATCACCTGGGCCACAGGCGTGAGCAAACTGCCTTAGAGAGTTCGTTAATCACAGATTCTTTATTCCAACTAGACCAACTCAATTAAAAGACGAGGAAGTAGACCCCAGGAGGATGTGTTATAGCAAGTTCGCCAAATATTTCTGAGATGGGCTTCTGCAAGATCTCTTTCTCAGACATCAATGCCTTACAGCATTCCACCCATGCTCTACAAGAAATACCGAGTGATATTTCAACAGTTGCATGAGAAAGATGTTTTCTTGGCAAAGTCTAAAGACATGGGGGTGAAGACTTGTCGATTGGGAAACAAAAAGGCATTTTCTAAAATTGTCATTTATTTTCACCACGGTATTTATTGGTAAGATCAAATCACATACAAGCTTTGCATAAGATAGATATCTTTAGCAGAAGAACTTTAGATCAGAACTGGCTGAGAAACTTCACAGTTGAGATGATGCCACATTTAAGTTATACAAGATACAGCTTACGTTCCTCCAATCTACCGACAGCGCTGATCCTGTCTCCTCTTGTTTGAACTCTAGATGGGTGTGAGTTATCATCCTTGGAAGGACAAGAGAGGTCTTATATAATAGACTGGTCAGCACCCAGGTCAAGAGCTTAGCATCTCCCAACAGCACAGATAGAGGGGGCTTCCTTCGCCTTTGCTCATCCCAAAGTTTTAGAAAGCAAGGGGACCCCATTCCCAGAAGCAGAAAACCCAGTGCAATCCCAGGAAATGTGCAGTGCCAACTCTGACACAGGCAGCATGCACATTTCCCATCTTCATCATCAGGTGCAAAAGTATTTGAATTCTAAGCAAAGGCCTCTGCCAGGCTTACACTATAAAAGTTCTGTGTCTCAGAGTTCCTGGCTCTGCCTATTTTCTGGTCTCTGACAGCCATGGACTTCAACCTTCTGGGTCCCTACTCTGCATCCCACTCTTCCTGTGACCCACAAGTCACTCCTCCTTGCCCCATACCACTGAGCAATGACTAGGGTAACACTTACAATTGACCTTCCTTGTATCATTTAGCAAGACCCCGACTCTTGGCCTTTGGAAATGTCTTTCTTAAGTCTACAGGGATTTTTTCTGCCTTATTGCAAGTTTTCCAGGGCCATAGCATCCCCCTCCACCCAACACTGGTCTCCAGATGGCTCCCGGGGATTGCAGCAACCCTCACTTCAGCATGAACTGTCCACTTCTCTGTGGAATTCTTGAACACATAGAAGACCCCCCCCCAGTTCTTCCTTTACCTCTTCTTCCTCTGCCTGTCCTCAAATATCCTTTTTTTCCAAATTTAACAAATTTAAGCTTTATGTATCAACTGAGGACTATTGTTTTCTGCCAGGTGACACAATTACAAGCCTAGTGTTGAGTGAAGAAAGTAAGATCCTAGTGATCTTAAGTAAGAGGTGTTGTGGCTCAAGTGATAGAGTGTGTGCCCACTACGTTTGAGGTCCTGGGCTCAAACCCTAATACTAGGAAGGAAGGAAGGAAGGAAGGAAGGAAGGAAAGAAGGAAGGAAGGGAGGGAGGGAGGGAGGGAGGGAGGGAGGGAAGAGGGAAAGAAGAAAGAGAAAAAGGAAGGAAAGAAAGAAAAGAAGGAAAGATTTACTAGAATGGACAGACTACACGAGAAAAATATAACAAGAACTAGAAAGGATGGAACTTGGTTTGGGAGAGAGAGTATAAAGAGTAAGTTGACTGAGCCACAAAGAAAGGATGCCTTCTCTTCACTAAGCAATCCCACTGAAGACTACAGACTACATACTGTGCCCCAGAAGGCGTAAATGGGTGATTAAACCAACAAAAAGACATCTAAAGATTTCATTCTCTGCCTTTTAATTTTTCTCCAGGATTCACACTTTCTGCATGTTAAGCTTGAATGTATCAATCTAAATCTCATTTTCATGACAAGAAACAAAAAAAGATATTCTATCAAACTACATAAAAGAAGAGCTCTTAGTTTGAAGCCCTAAGGAAACATTCTGAAATCCCAGATCCCAGTACAAGTTTATGTTTTGGTGCTTCTAAGGACAGTAAGGGAGGGAGTAGGAAGCAGGCAAGGAAGAAAAAGATGAAGTGCAGGTGAAAAACAGGCAAAGTCCTGCCAACTCAGCTGCAGTGGTACCCTGCTAGAAGGGTAGGAGTGTGAACTCTGTAAGACCCCAGACCTGAGGCCTTCACACTCTCCCAGCAACAAGCTCCCGGACAAGTGTGCCCCAGAGGGTGTCAATCCTCCCCTCACATACTTCCTGTCTCTGATTACCCAGAAGATTCCATTGCTCTGAGACCACTATGGAAGAGAAGTACCCCTAAACTACATAGTGCACAAAAGTGCCATAACAGAATGTAGAGATGATCTGGGCAAAGCATAGACATCTTCTACCAAGAGCCAAGGCTGAGATCAGTAATCTCAGTTTCTTCATTTCCAAGAAGGAAGGGGTTATTGAACTGCCCTATACTCCAGATTCCTCTCTCTAAAATGGGGAATGTGGTAGTCAGGAACCACATGACATGTTAGCCAATGATGGGCCAAATACACATGTGATCCTATAAAATTATAGGGACAAAGAATTCCTTTTACTCTATGACATCATAGCTTTTGTGACATCATAGTACCATATAATTCTCAACATTCTAGTGCTGTCACTTATACGAAAGTATAGCTCATAAGTGATATGCAGTATATAGCACTTGGTAATGCTATCGAAAGACTATGTTGCTAGTTTACATGTTTACTGTGGTTTCATTGTTATTTTAGAGTGTACTCTCTATTCATGAAAAGTTGTCTGTAAATAGCCTGCTGTGTACTACAGGCAGCAACATCATCCGTCTCAGGTTTGCTGAGTATCTTGATTGTATCAAGAGGCCACATCAAGTGACAAAGAGCCTGTGGGTTTGTGTAAGTGTACTATCGCATGTTTGTACAAATGAAATCGCCTGATGATACATCAGAATCTTGCCCTGTTCCATAAGCAGCACATGGCTGGATTGCCTGCTTCTCTGGGTAGCAGTGAGGATTACCTTAGACACTTTGAGAAGGGCACATTTTAAGCACTAGGATCATCAGCTACAATAAACATCTACCAGCACGTTAGAGAATGTTTTCAGCTGGGCCTAAAGCTCTAGCTCTGCATACTGGGTTACCTGGAAATTAAAATTTTCTCTAAAGCAAGAAAAACTTGGACAATATCCATGAGGAATTTTAGAAGCACTTTTAAGAGGCACCAAGCATTTCTTTGGATAAAATGCAGCCTTGTGTCTATAAGGTGGTTTCTGCTCTGGTCATCTCTGAGACACAATTTTGTGAAGAGCTTTTAACGCAGCCCACAATTGCATCTGAGTGCCAACCTGCTGTTAGACTGGCCCTATGCTAAGTTGAGCTAGGAGCCATGAGGGAGCCATTTTTATGGCCTTCAAGTAGCACGTAATGTGAGCTTTCTCTAGAGAAAGCTTTTGAGAATGAGAGAGAATTAGTCATAGTCTCCAATGTGTTGGTTTTTAAGTTATGAGATGATGAGACTTAACAATTCCAATATTGCAATCTGTCACTTTGCTGTCCTGTTACTGAAAATTACCCTGCTTTAGAAGACAGTGACTTTAAAAAAAACCCAACCAAGATTGGAAAGAAAGAGGATATAGGCAGACAAAGCAAGGAAAAAATATAAAATTGCTGAACATTTATAGAGCTGTTTAACACTGCTGAGTTCACTTAATACATCTTTTCTTCAACAGCACATTAAATAGGCATATTTATTCTATCAGTGACTTAAATGTTTGAAATGCAGTCATTAAACTAGCTTATTTTAAACTTCTGGTACAGAATATGAACGGTTTTAATATGTTGCAAAATATTCAAATGAGTCACCCCTTTTGTCTCCCTTTAGGTAGGTTTTTAAAAAAAGATCAATAGACGTTCACTAGACAAAGATGATTAAGCCAATTCAAGATCACCCTTGTGCTCTATTTTCCAGCTTCTTCATTAGGACATTTTTCATTTACTACCTTAAATGAACTACAAATAACTATCAGGTCCTGTCTTTTTAAATGAAAATTAGGCCATTAGTAAGCTCATGGCTCTTGAGGTATTTTTCCAAGAGTAGTGAAGGGTTTGAACTTTTTTAAGCACACCTTTAGATTTCCTTTGGCAAAAGCATACGTTTGCAAGATAGCTAGCCAGGGTGAAGAGAAAGGTAAATGATCCCAGAAGAGATGGTTCTAATGAGCCTGGTCTCATTAACATGGTGTGATAATTAGGTAACCTAGCCAGAATAAATGCAACACTGGGCACATTTGAAGAAATATAAATAGCTCCATGAAATGTTAAGTCTAAAGCTACAAGTGGCATTCTCCTTTAAAGAACTACACAAACTATTGAATAGGACAAGTTCTAGCACTTTTAACCAGGAATTGTAAAGAAAAGTGGATGAGGTACAATGGTAGAGATATTATGGCTCTGTGAAATTCACTGAATTCTAAAACTTGTATACATTTTCTTCTACATATTTTTGTTCCTGGGATAGTAATACACTCAAATCAGTTAAGAGACCCCCCAGTTTGTTCTAGTAATGAGTATCTTATTCATACTAAAAATGATGTTTCCTACATTTGTTAGCATCTCCAAACAGCCACTGGTTTCTTTTGGTCAGAGAAGCAGAGGATGCATGTTTTCTCGTATTTATTATAAACGTATGTGAAAACACATAAAGCGTCATGTGTATATAAATATAAATATATTGTGTAAAGTGTGCTATACACAGGGAGGTTCACATAAGTGTAACTCCTTCAAACAACTAACTCATAGTTTTGTATTAATTTTTTTTTCTGGTCGTGGGGCCTGAACTCTGGGCCTGGGTGCTGTCCCTCAGCTCTTCAGCTCAAGGCTAGCGCTCTACCACTTGAGCCACAGCACCACTTCCGGCTTTTTTCTTTTTGCTTATGTAGTGCTGAGGAATCGAACCCAGGGCCTCAGGCATGCAGGGCAAGCGCTCTACCACTGAGCCACCTTCCCAGCCCTATTTTTATTAAGTAGTTTTGCAAAGAAGTTACCATTCAGCAAAACAGTTTAGGGGGAGGAAATGTGGGAGAAAAATGAGGGAGGCGGTAACAAGGTTCCACAAGAAATGTACTCAATACCTTATGTATATAACTGTAACCCCTCTGTACACCACCTTGACAATAAAATTAAATTTAAAAAAACAAAGCAGTTATGACTATAGTGTCTCTTGATCAACGTCACCTCTTTTAGCATTCTCACCCAACTTTTGCAGCCCATCCTTCCCCTCCCTTTTCTTAATCTTGTAAGACATGTATTGAATTTCTTGCCATTTAGCAAATCAGTTTGTGTATATAATTCATCTTGATCTGTCCCCTTCAACATTTCACCCCCATTCCACCCATCCCTTCCCTTATTTTTCTTAATTTTTGGAGGTATATATAACAAGTTCTTGACTTCATTCTCCCCCCAACTTTTCCCTTTCATTCCTCTATTCCTCTCCCCTTGGTCAAACCACCCCCTCTATCTTGCAAGTAGCCATTTCCTGTTACTTACTTTGTTGGGCTTTGACTTAGTCTTTCTAAAGAATTATACTATTTGAGCTTCCCAGAGAGTCTATTCTACTTTAGTTCATTCATTTGTAAGTACTTGCATACCAGCCAGTATGTTGACTCTTATCTCCAATTAATCACTGAGAGGCTAGAAGCCGAGCTGTGGCTCAATGGTAAAGCACTAGCCTTGAGCACAAAAGCTCAGAGACAGTGCCCAGATCCTGAGTTCAAACCCCAGGACTAGCATCAAAAAAAGTAATAAAACATTTTAAAAGAGCAGGTTTTTTTCCAATATGTTGTATTTTAAACAAAACTGTTCTTCCAAATTAATCTACATATCTACTGTAATGTTAATCCAAATTCCATCAGGATTGTATATAAATGTACTTCTAAGAAATGGTCTTATCATTGGAAACAATAAGGAGATCAATTGAACAGAATTGGAAGCCCAGAAACAAACCCATGTCAATGTGAGAATTTGTTGAATAACAAAGACAGCATTATAAATAAGAGGAAAGGATGGAAAAGATTTTAGTAACTGGTGTTAGAAGAACCTCCCAATATGAAGAAAAATGTCTACCTCACAGCACATAAGAATGCAAATCTAAGCCAGCTGCCAGTGGCTCATGCCTGTAATTTTAGCTTCTCAAGAGGCTGAGATCTAGAGGATTGCAGTTCAAAGCCATCCATGGCACTAAAGTCCATGAGACTCCATCTCCAATTAATCAGCAAAAGCTGGGCTGGAGAAATAGATCAAGTGGTAGAGTACCAGCCATGAGTAAAGTGAGTGTGAGGTCTTGAATGCAAGCCCCACTATTAGCGAAGGAAAAAGTCTCTAGATGGATAGGTAGGTAGGTAGGTAGATAGATAGATAGATAGATACATACATACATACATAGACAGATAGATGTGTGCATATATGTATGTTTGTATATAAATATATAAATGTATATATACATATGTGTGGGGTGTGTGAATACAGGTCTAAATTGATTAAAATCCAGATAAAAACATTGTGACCATGAAATAAATACTTTTAAGTGTGGCCTTATGATGTATGGAATGAGTTCTTGATAATACTCCAAAAACACAAGGTTTATACAGCAAGGAGCTGGGAAGTTGGCTCAGTGGTAGAGAACTTGCCTCACATGCGTGAGGCCCTGGGTTCAATTCCTCAGCACCACATAAGCAGAAAAAGCTGAAGCTTTTTTGAGCTAAAGAGCTGAGGGACAGCACCCAGACCCAGAGTTCAGGCCCCAGGACCAACCAAAAAAAAAAAAAAAGATACATCAAATTTAAGGATTTCTATTCAATTCCAGAATATCAAAAACGAACTTACCATATAAATGGGGTAATGGGCTAAGACATCAAAAATGCACTAAGAATGTATAGTAATATTAGGCAAGGAACTACCACAAATTAAGAAGAAAAATATAGGAAACCCAATTTGTGAATTTGCATCATATACAACTAGGTAATTCAGAGGAGGAAACCCAAATGTGTGAAAAATATTCAACTTCATCCACAAATAATCAGAGAACCTTATAGCTGGAAAACATGTGAAGACTGGTAAATACCAAGTGTTGGATGCAAAGGTAGCCACTCAGAAACCTCATGCACAATCGAGAGAATACTGAGAGAATACTGGTTAGAGTGCACGAAATTATTGTCCAATGTAACCACTTGAATGACAAAAGCACGATTTCTCCTTCGGGATTTCCATGTGACTCAAATGGTCTCAGGGTAGAATTCCTCTATGCTTTTTCACTTCTGGACTTTAAGCCTGGTCATGTGACTTGTTTCATCCAATAGTGTATAAACATTAGTAACTTGAGCAAAAGCCCGAAATATGATGGCTTGTGTTTGATCTCTTATGCCTCTGCCTTTGCCCTGAGAAGAACGTGACCTAGAGAAGTCATCTTGAATCTAAAGAGGATGAAAGATACATAGAGGAGACCTGATCTAAACTGAATTTGACCTATAGCCACACTTAACTGAACTTCCAATTGACTCACAGATATGAATGAGTCTAACAATAAATCATGATGGGCTTTTTTCCCAATCCCTCAGCACTTTTGGACTCAGGGCCTCTTATTCTCCCTCGGTTTTTGCATTCAAGGCTGGTATTCTGCCATTTGAGCCACACCTCTACTTTGGCCTTTTTGCTGGAAATAAGAACCTCACAGGCTTTTCTGTCCAGGTTCACTAAAGTTCTCAGATCTCAGCCTCCTATGTAGCTAGGAATACAGATATGAGCCACCTGAGCTCAGCTAAATTATTGTGTTTTGAGTCATTTATACCTGTGAACTTTCTTTTGTGGCATTATTTTGGAAACAGTTGACTGATACACTAATATAGCATTCAATCAGCACTGTACTAACATCAGGTAGTACAATAATATGTATATTATTGATAGAAAGAAAGTGTCATGCAGCTTCCTCTGCTTTTTACTTGTTAGCAGAATGTCTCCCACTTTAGGGGCTAAAATTCCAGATTTTTACTTTCCCCTCTCTCTCTCTCTCTCTCTCTCTCTCTCTCTCTATATATATATATATATATATATATATATATATATATATTCCTAGTGGTGAGGCACAAGGGGAAATCTGCTAAAAGACTTCTGGTAAAAAAGTTTCTGTTTGCCACAAAAAGAAATACATGAGAAACTCTAACCCTTTCTTTACTGTGACTATGTCTACATGTGGCACCCAGAGCTGCTATAACCATCTTGAGTCCACTGAGGTAAATAATACTGACAGAGGTGATAAGATAGAAACACAGAACACATCTGAACCCTTGGCCACATCACTGCTGCTTATACATACACTGGAAGTCTTGTTAATGACACAGTTTAAGTTCTTACTCTTTTTTGTTTTTTTGTCGGTCATGGGGCTTGAACTCTGGGCCAGAGCACTATCTCTGAGCTCTTCAGCTCAAGGCAAGCACTCTACCACTTGACCCCCAGAACCACTTCCGGTTTTTTAATGGTTTATTGGAGATACGAGTCTCACGGACTTTCCTGCCGGGGCTGGCTTTGAACTGCGATCCTCAGATCTCAGCCTCCTGAGTAGCTAGGATTACAGGCATGAGCCTGAAGAGCCTGATGCCTAGGCCTCAGTGATTCCATCTTTAAGCCAGTAACTACCTTGTGAGGTATGAGTCATGGGATTGACTATGAGCCCAACCCTGGCGTAACACAAAGAGAAACAATTCTCAGGCAACTAGGGACATAAACAATCCTTGAAAAAAAACCACAGGAATTTCCTCCAGATGCATCAGTCAGACACTGGGTGGCCATGCAGGACACGGTGACCCAGTAGTCAGACAATTCGCATCAATAACAGTGTTAACCAATCATGTTTGCCCAGCTGAATTTGCTTTAAATATCAACTAATCACGTAATTTCTCATGTAAACGTTCCTTAAAGTTGTTTGTTCAATACTATAAAAAAAACTGTGCTGATTCTATGCTCGGGGCCTCTTAGCGTCACCAGTTACCGAGTGTGTGGAGGACCAAGCTCGAGCTTGCAAATAAACAACTCTTTCATCACTTATGTTGATCCTGGTCTCTGGTGGTCTTCAGGGGGTCTGGAGTCCAGGTATAACAAACCCCAAAGCCCGGCTAAGTTCTTACTCTATAGGCTTTTCCTTTTGTGTGCCAGTGCTGGGTCTTGAACTCAGGTCCGATCACTTTCATTTGACTTTTCTACTCAAGGCAAGAGCTCTACCATTTGAGCTACATCTTGACTTTTGATGGTATATTGACAATAAGAGCCTCAGAGATTTGTCTCCTGGGCTGGCTTTAGACCTCTATCCTCAGATCTCAGTCTCCTGAGTTGCTAGGATTACAGATGTGAGGCTCTGGTGCCTAGCAATGTAAGCCATGCTTAATGGGAATGCCAAAACATCTTTCATTCTTCATCAATCAACTACTGAGATTAGCAGCTCAATTCCTAGCTATAAACAGGAAGGTAGACAGGAGGATAGATGTGCTGGCATTCATCATAATTCTATTTCATGATAGCAGTATTTAGATGTGACCTAAATTTCCATCACTTGGAGCATGGAAGAATAAAACACATCCAATAAAGTATTAGTTTGTAATCAAAAGTAGTGGATATGTTTTAATATGTTTTAATATATTTAATATATGTTTTAATAATATACTTTGATAATTCCAGAAACATAGAGTGAAGAAATAAAAGAAGATGTAAAACAATGACATATATAACACTGTGCCATTATGTAAGTAAAGAATACAAACACATAGCTCATAAATCTTCCCACAAGTCCCACAGATTTAAGGAAAGTATTTAAAACATTGCATTGTGTGCTGAAGTGGCTCACACCTGTAATCCTAGCTACTCAGGAGACTGAAATCTAAGGATCACAGTTCCAAGCAAGCCTGGGCAGAAAAATCCCCATGAAACTCTAACCTCCAATTAACATCTGTGGCTCAAAGTGGTAGAGCACTACCCTTGAGCAAAATAGCTCAGGGACAGCACCCAGGTCCTGAGTTCAAGTCCCACAACAAATTATATACATAAAATAATTAATAATCTGAGCACTTGAATTAATTACTGCTCTATGACAAAGGACCCAAAAAATAGAATAGCCTTAAAACAATAAACATGGATTACCCCAAAGTTTTATGGGTTAGGAATCCAGACATGGCTTTATCAGATGCTTCTGATTCCACTACTTCCATTCCAGTTTAGAGCTGTGGTGTAATCTACAGTCACAAGAGGAATACTTTTAAGCTCATCCATCTGGTTTTTAGTAGGATTTCGTTCTTTGTTAACTGTTGAGTGTGGGCCTCAGTTCTTCACCAGCTGTTGGTCAGACACCTCCTCCAGCTCCTCGCTACCTGGTCTCTCCATAGAGCAGCTCACTCTCCAGCTGCTTGATTCCTCAGAAGGAGTGACCAAGGGGCAGAGACGGTACCCAAAATGTGAGCCACACCCACACATTTGCCACATCCAACTTACTAGAAGCAAGTCATCAGGTCCTGCCATCACTCAACAAGAGAGCCTGACACAGAGCATGAGAACAAGGAGGTGGGATCATTGGAGACTGTCTCACATGTTCCCAGCCACAGCCCTTAAAACATAAACAGGAATGGCCACTTTCCATGAGTAGAGACGTATGACCAATTCCATTTTATGTAACTAAGGTCCTAAAGATGAATATAAAATCAGATGGCAAAATGAGGCAGTATGGCTTTGACTCCTATAGATTTGCTGATGAAGAAGCAGCTAGTATATAACATTGTACAGAATGAAAATGCTGATTTTTGTATCTGAAACTATCAAGAAATACAGGGGGAATTGCAGATTTATTATTAAAGATCAAAGATAAAAAACAGGAATAGTGAAAATTAGCAGAGTTTCTTTTGAAATCAGCAGTTCAAATGTAAATTTAAAGTGAAAATTCATCTCTGTGTGCTAAACCTTCTAATACAGATTCAGGTAATTTTATCGTAGAGAAGATAATATAAAGTTCCATCTTTTACTGGTAAAAGAGAGAAAGAGACAGAGAGACAGACACAGAAAGAGAGAGTGAGAGAGAGAGATCCAGGAGGCTGTTGGTTTTCAGCAGCATTTCTACTAGACCCTCACCTGCTGGATTGGAGGTGCAAGTTCTATACTCAGAATAGCTCCTGATCTGATGCTAAGTGGGCTAGAATTGGCACTGTCTTCTTTCCCCCAAGAATTTCACACCAAAGAGTTAATTGTGTCAGATTGTTCTATATCTATCTTCTGTCTCTGCTAACAAGCAAAATTTCAACAGTTTCCATTTTCTCTCTAGAACCAGAGAAAGTCTCCTCTTATTTTGCTTCAACATTATTTTCTTGAAGCTCTCTCATCCTTTTCCTGCTTCTCATCACAGTGTAAGCCCATGAAAAATTAACACTGCTGTTCAGCAGGGAAGCTAACTCTTTTTAAAAGAATGTTCTGGTGAAGCCAACACCAGCACATGAATCTCCAAGGAGATTGGCCTCAGAAAGGTACAGTGTGTTCTAGAAACTTCTCCCTTGAGGATGGGTCTCAGAATCATGTCAATTCCATCAGACACCCCGTTTTGCTTCTTTTACCATCCCTTCTTCAGTTCCTTCACACAGTAACACAGTTTGGATCTAGGAATTTGAAAAATCAAAATAATCCATTGTAATGACGTAGGAACCACGATACTTTACTGGACTCCACAGCCAATGACGGAATCCGATACATCGAATCCCAGAGTCTGCAAACAAAAATCGCAACAACAGTTGCTGAAAAAAAGAATCAAATATTTTTCCATAACAAAGAGCTTAAAATATCAAAGTCTACTAGAAAAATATGCAGTACGGCAAAGGGGAAATGTACTTACAATGAGAAAATTCATCAAGCTTATGAAAATTTGTCTTCGCTCTTACCAGATTCATACCTGCTTGGCATCACCTCAAGATGCCAAAAAAGAACCTACCAGGTGATGCAACAGCTTTAAAACCAAAGTAGGGTTATCCTGAGAAGCAGACGTTGGTTGGCTGCCAATGAAGAGCCCTGTTCAGGTGAATTTTCTTTCCCATTCCCTCACTCCCTATCACCCATCCATATAGGAGCCTCCTGAACCCAGCAAACTGTCTCCTCTTTCCTGGATTGTTTCAACTACCTTGACAGCTCTTAAGATCCTAACCCTCTGAATCCAATTGAACTCCTAGTTACACAAAGAGCCTTCTACCGTGCTTATAGTCTCTCCCTTCCCACCCATCCCCTCTGAGTCTGGAATCCCTTATATTCCAGTAATCAGTCCCAGCAATAGTACTCAGATTCAGACATAAGTGCTTGATTCTGACTGATTCACTCTTCCTCTAAAGCCTGCCAAAGGTCAAAATAACCCCAATTCCTTTGGATCAATTGGATAAAGTACATGCAGTTTGGTAGTCATCTTCACAGAGAAACATGCACTGTTTTCCTTCTCTCTAATTATCTCACAAGCCTACCATGTTCCTAAAGTTTTTCAAGTAACAAAATATCAAATGAGCACAGAACATTTCTGTGGATTTCTATGAAGTATAGGTATCTCCAGGTATCGTGAAAGACAACAATTCCAATAATTTCCCTTTGTTGAACAAGAATAGCAATCAAAGAAGAACACTAATCAAAGAACACTAAGAAGGTTTTCTCTTTCCCTTCTCTCTCTCTCTGTCTCTCTCTGTCTCTCTGTCTCTTTCTGTCTCACTCTGTCTCTGTCTCTCTCTCTCTCTCTTTGTTGTACCCTTCTTCTTTTCCTCCGTCCCACCCTTCCTGCACAAAATCTCTCAGAATCAGATTTTGTCACCTTCATTCCCCTTATATCTACCTCAATTGTTCAGCATGGGAAGAATCCATTATCCCTCAGTTGTGTAGGATGCTGCTAAAATAGCTACCCTACTGTAGCCATAGAATTGGGAGCTCAAACAGTGGAAGTTCCACCACCTGTGTGATCTTAGAGCAGCATTAAACAGGTAGAGAAGAAAAAGCCATTTAAGACACAATTCTTAAAAGTAGTCCTTTTGTCAAAACTTCTCACATCTAAATCCACTCTAAATCACTGCACAATTCAATAGAAACTCAAAGGGAACTGCGCACTAATGGATTCTCAAAAGAAAAACACATTCTAATTGAACCATGGTATTCCTTGGCACACTTAGCAGCTGTTCTGACCACATGTGGAATATTATGTTGAGTGCTGGCGCCATATTCTTAAGAGAGAGAATGACAAACTAGAAAACATTTAGAACAGGACAACCTATTGGGGGAACAGTTTGTGCGTGTGTGTGTGTGTGATAAATGGTAGAGAGAACTGGGGATCAATAATCCAGCAGTGAGGAAATTGAGGTAGCTGCTTGCATCACGGGAGGGGGGCTGGCAAGCAGGACCAGGATGATAGAAGAATGATCCGTAACATTAATCAAGGGAAGAATGCCAATCAGACAAATGCAAATTTAAACAATAGTAAAACACTATTTCCACATCCTCTTACCTTAGCAAATTGGAAAGCACATACATGCGAGCACATGCGCACACGCACGTATACACACACACACATACACACACACACACACACACACACACACACTCCCAGTTCATTTCCAACAGAAATGCCTGCTGTTTTACTGATAGGAGTGATAGGAGCTTTTCTGTTAGTTTGCTTATAAATAAGAAATAAAATTATTTATATTTTTTCAACAAATTTTTTTTCTATGTAGCAATTTATCTCAAGAAAATAACCACAGCCACGTGTCAGGGCTTACACCTGTTAGATTAGCTACTCAGGAGGCTGAGATCTGAGGATCAAGATTCTAAGTTAGCCTAGACAGGCAAGTCCATGGGATTTTATCTCTAATTAATCACCAAAAAGCTGGCAATGGAGCTGTGGCTCAAGTGGTAGATTGCTAGCCTTGAGCAAAACATAATAAGGCACAGAGCCAACATCCTGATTTCAAACTCTAGTACTGTTACCAAAAATGAAAAGAAAAGAAGATAGCTAGAGATGTTTCCAGGTGGACCCATTGCAACAATGAGATGTACAAGTTGTTATGTTGAAAATTAACTTTATAACTTTGGTAGGGGGGGAGAATTGGGGGGGGCAGTGGAAGGATGGGAGGGGATGGGAAGGGGAAACAAAGGAGGAGGCTACAATGCTTGATAAGAAATGTACTCATTATCTTGTCCATATAATTGTAACCCCTCTGTTCAGTATTTTCACAAAAAAAAGATTGTTGCAAATGAATTTTCATCAGAACAATGAGCAATACTAGATACTCCACAGAAATCTCTGAATGTTTAGTCATGCTTACAATGCACCAGTCACTGCTAAGTATTTTCCTCCTAACTCCCACAAACCCTTGCACAGCTCCCTGTAGTGGACAGAATAATCTCCATCTTAGAGATGAGGAAGTTCAAGTGCAAAGATGTCCCATGCTCAAGGCCTCCCAATGATAATGGTAGACCTAAAATTCCAACAGGAGAATCCAGACTCCACATTAGGCTGGTTAAAAAGTCATGATATGAGTGGTTGCATCATAAACTCTTTCTCTTATCTAGATCCCGATAGCTAGCCTGAATGGTTGGCCCATGGTCTGCCAGTGATTGGCCAAAATGATGAACACAAAGGGAAAGAGGAGAGATACCAAGGCATGTTCTCCAGACTCTTCAGGAAACATGGCCACATCCATGCGAATCTACAAGAAAGGTGTTATTGCAGACATCAAGGGAATGTTACTGTTCAAAAAGGAGTGCCCCATAAATGTCACCATGACAAAACTGGAAAGGTCTACAGTGTTACCCAGCATGCTGTTAGCATTGTTGTGGACAAGCAAGTCAAGGGTAAGATCCTTGCCAAGAGGATTAATGTGTGTATTGAGCACAGCCAAGATGGCTTCCCAAAACAAGCAAAGGAAAATAGCCAGAAGGAAGCCAAAGAGAAAGGAACTTGCATTCAACTGAAGCTTCAGTCTGCTCCATCCAGAGAAACACACTTTGTGAGAACCAATGGAAAGGAGCCTGAGCTGTTGGAAGTTATTCCTTATGAATTCATGGCCTAAGAGATGTAAAAAGTAAAATAAAACAAAAGACTACTGGACTATAAAAATGAAAAAAATCATGATATAACAATACATAGAATACTAGTTTTCAAAATTGCATGAAAGAGACATATGATAATTCTCATGGGTATTAGTGAAATTTACTTTAAGTCCATTTTTAACTAATACTGTGTTGGCCTTCATTTAGTCTCTGGGCATCTCTCCAATTCTCCAACCATTCAAAACCCTCCTCACAATTCTCCTGCAGTCTCTTAAGGTGGGATTCTTCATCTTGTGTACAATTAGGAGCCCTGCAGCTAAGGATCTTCACACTATCTCTAGCCAATCTTTTCTTTCTCAACAGCTGTGATTCTGCAAGATCTATGGACATAAAATAGTAAGAAGATTTTTTTTGTTTTTTTTGTTGTTGTTGGGGTTTTTTAGGAAGAGCATTTTTATTTTTACATCCCTCACACAAAAAAAAGTGTCTTTAAGCAAATTAAAATATTAAAAATTAATCATAGTTTTGTTTACTTTTTTCTTTTCATCTTAGAATAATTAGAGGAAATTGGATGGTAGTTGTAATTACTAAGAAGAAATTTCAAAACAGTATAGGTTAATTCCATTCACCTTACCAAGTGAAGTAAATGTTTTCATCTTTTTTCTCCTTCATACTGGATAGTTCCCTGTCAACCTATAGAGCTAAACCAACAATATTCCTTGGACATCAACAACAACAACAAAATCATGATTGTTGCTTTTTCTGTCTTGGAAAATGTCTTGTTTTAACTTTTCACTCACTTGTGAGCACAAGCCAGTGTTAGAACTTGTTATTTTCTACAGAAAAGCAAAATATATATACATAAACGACCAGATAGAGAAGATTTTTAGAAACTCTTTATATAAATAAAAATAGGAATCTGGGTGCTGGGGGCTCAAACCCTGGCAACTAAGGAGGCTGAGACCTGAGGGTTGTGGTTCAAAGCCAGCCCAGGCAGAAATGTCCATGAGACTCATTTCCATTTAATAACCAAAAATCCAAGCTCATAAATGTGGCTCAAATGGTAGAGAGCTAGCCTTGAGCACAAAATCTCAGGGATAGCCCTCAAGCCCTGAGTTCAAGCCCCAGGACTGACGTGTAGATGTGCACATGTGCACACATGTGTGTGTGTGTGTGTGCGCGCACACACACACACACACACACACACACACAATACAATTAGGATGTAGAAAAAATCTGGATCCAGTGACTTACACCTATAATCATAGCTACTCAGAAGGTAGAGCTTCAGAGAATTGAGATGCAAAGCCAGCCAAGGTAGAAAAGTCTTCAAGATCTCATCTCCAAAATAAAACCAGCAAAAAGCTAGGCTGGAGGCATGGCTCAAGTAGAGAGCACCAGCTATGCAAGAAAGCTAAGCAAAAAGTCTGGATCTGAGTTCAAACTCCATTTAAAAAAGAGAGAGAAGAAATACATAGATGGAATTGCTTGAAAAAAATGCAAACTAGTTGAGTAGCAATATAGGAATGTTAACAACAGATTCTGCCAAGATCATGTTTGTTCATAAAAAGGAACACCCACAATAAAAAATGAAGGACATGTGTTACATCATGAATCATGGGTAAATTCAGAGAGGTGAAGATCCACAGGGGTCATTAACAAGAGAATGAAGAGTTCATAGAAGGTAACTTGAGACCTTGGCTCTGGGGCCACAGGAGCTGAGCTTATTTCATTACTAGAGACTGTGCATCAGATGAGCATTCTTACACTCTCTTGGGGACTCAAACGGTTTGGAAGTCCTGGGCAAAAGTAAGGCAAATGTAGCCTTCAGTCTTAGCAACCATTCCTATTATAGCCATATGGCTTGAAGACCCTAAGATCTTTGTTTGTTTTCATTTTTTCTTGCTTGTTAGGGCTTGACAAATGATGCCAGTTTGATTCTGACAGTTTTCACAAGTGTTATGTGAAGAAATGGTAGAATACTCAGAATTACTCCAAAAGATACAGATCTAAACATCTGGTGGGACCTAGGGGTCACCCTGATCTTCTCTGTCTCTTGATTTGAACATTCCTCTCACTATCTTGAGCTCCTGGTAGAACCTGATATTCTCATGGTTATCCTAAGAGCCAGCCCCAGGTCTGCCTGAGCTAGTGGTCATTGCAGGTCATATCATGACCCTCCACCCAGACAGGCCAATAATGCTTTCCTTCACTTTCACAAAAGAAAGTCAGGAGAAGCCATCCTCACACTTCCTCTGTGTGGCAAGATTCACTGGAACACTGGAGGCAGAGGCCCACCAGTGTGAATTTCAGGTGTGCATCCTGTCACCTGCTTCCATAATGCCTGCACATTGTCCCTGAGATTTTTGTTGTGGTTCAAAGCAAGCACTCTACACTTGAATCACAGTTCCACTTCTGGCTTTTTGATGTTTAATTGGAGATAAGAGTCTCATGGACTTTCCTGCCTAGGCTGGCTTCAGACTGCAGTCCTCAGATCTCAGCCTCCTGAGTAGCTAGGATTACAGGCGTGAGCCACCGGTGTGGTGCTGGACCCACACAGTTGACCACCTCCTTCCTGCCATTGCTGTTCACTGGTTCCACCAGGGGCTGGCATCTAGTTCCTGTGCCTCTACTTTCTTCTCTTCTCCATCCTGAGTCCTGTTCATATATAGTGTCAGGCATCCAACTCTTCTTGTTCTTTTCCTCCATCCACCTCTGTATTATTTCCTATGTTAACAAAGTCAGTTTCTGTGACAAGAATGCTATCAGGAAGATTTATTTTCCTGCCATTTCCATACCATAGAATCTTAGAAGCCATTTGTTCAGTTTCCTTACTTTGATGAGTAGGAGGGGGAAGGGAGAAAAAGAAAAGATATTTTCTCCAAGGTCTTTTATGTTAATATGACAGGGCTAGCAGACAAACTACTTCTCCTCACTTGACTTGCTCCATTACTAAATGCAAATCGAAAACAAATAACCACTAGGCAATGTGTTCATTTTGTTTCCTTGTTTACCCCAAGAAAATAACAACAAAAACCAATCCCTGGGACCTCACACTTCTAATCCTAGCTACTCAAAAGGCTGAGGTCTGGAGAATCACAGTTCGAAGTCAGCACAGACAGAAAAGTCTATTCAACTCTGTGAACCAATAGACAGAATAGAATTGATATTGAGACAGGGTCTTTCTGTGTAGCCCAAGCTTGCCTCAAACAAGAGTACTGAGACTACAGGCATGAAGCACCAAGCCTGGTCTATTTTCTGAAGAGTTCTGGCCCACACAACTCAGATCTGTTTTCTGAAAGGCAAAATCTGGCCCTGGCTTTTTGCAGGAAAGTTGTGGTTATGGTAGAAGTTTTACTCTTTTATAATTCTCCTCACAAGTTGTGTTTGATTTATTACTGGATGATTTTGTACTTTTATTGTTATTGCAAATAGCATCATTTTAGTGTATTTTTGAAATATTTATGGTTGACTTTTTAATATTGATCTTATATATCTTGCTCACTTGGTTAAATATTTACAAATCTCTTACAAGCTGCCCATAGCTTCATTTGGAGTTTCTTTGTGGAACATTATTATCTGAAAATAAAAATAGTTTCATTTTTTCCCTTTAAGTTCTTCCATTCCTCTTTCATTCTTGTGCATTCTCTCTCCCTGTTTCTCCTCTTTCCTGAGCTTGCTAGAAAATATTAAATGCCCAAGCCGGCGCCAGTGGCTCATGCCTATAATCCTATCTATTCAGGAGGCTGAGATCTGAGGATTGCAGTTCAAAGCCAACCTGAGCAGAAAAGTCCATGAAGCTCATCTCCAGTAAACTACTCAGAAAAAGCCAGTAGTAGTAGAGTACTAACCTTGAGCCCCAAGAGGCTCAGGGACAGCGTCCAAACCTTGAGTTCAAGCCACAGGACTGGCAAAATAAAATAAATGCCAAAATCACATTAGTCATGTTTGGGTGTGTTCAGGGCAGTATTGCCACGGAATTCAAATAATGTTAGAATCAGTTATACCATGCAGGGCCATCTTGAATAGTTTAAGTGAAATGCTTCCCATGGCTTATTCTTACATGTAATATTTACTTAAGGTTTTGGGTTAATATACTTCATCAAGCTTATGGTTTCTAGTTTCATAGTACGGCTAATAAATATGACACGATATTGAATATTTTGACTACTTCTATGGAGATAGCTTACTTTTCTCTTTCAATCTGGTAAATGATAGTTTTAAAAATGATTATTAAATCAATTTTTGCCACTCAATGTGATCATCTTTTTCATACATTTCTGGATTTATCAGTTAGCATTAGGATATTGTACCACTGTTTCTAAGGGAGCTCATGCAATATCTGTCTAGTTTGGGAATAAAGTTACACTAATCTTATAAAATAAGTGCTCTTTTTTCTACTTTTATGAAGAATTTTTATTATACTGTAATTATTTTTTTCCTTAAAAGATCAACACAATCCATCCATAAACCATCAAACCCTCCAGGCTTGCTTTTCTTAGCGAAAATGTTTTAAGCTCTTAACTTTTATCTTTAGGTAATTGTTATAGGACTGTTTGTGCTATTTTTTTTCTCTTGACCTTGTTTCAGCAAAATATTCCAATTATTTGTCTTTTTACCTAAATATTCTGGTTACTAGCAAACGCTTTTTCATGAACTTTTCTAGCCAGGCTTAGTGTCTCATACTTTGATCCTGATTCAAGGCCAACATCAGCAAAAGTTCACAAGAAACCCATCTCAACCAATAAAAGAATGGATGCACACTTGTTACTCCAGCTATAAGGAAAACTTAAATAGGGATGTTCATAGTCCAGGCACTCCTAGGTAGAGTGGGATCCTATTCAAAAAAATTAATAAGAACCTAAAGGGCTATATAGTCCCCACTCTAGTAGTAGAATTCTTGCTGAGCAAGCACAAAGCCCTGAATCAATCTGCAGTCCTGAAGAAAATACATATTCTATTATGTTTTCTGTATCTGTGACCATATTCTTTCTATTTACTCCTAATTGCTCACTTGAAGCATGTCTCAATTTTAGTAATCCAGGTTCACTGGAGATTTTTCTGTGTCCCTAATATATTTTAAAGAACCAGCCTATGAAGTCAGGTGCTAGTGGTTCATACCTGTAATCCTAGCTACTCAAGAGGCTGAGATCTGAGGATGGAGGCTTAAAGCCAATTGAGGAAGGAAAGTTCCTGAGACTCTTAGCTCTAATTAACTGGCAAAAAGCCAGAAAGAGACGTATGGTTCAAGTAGCAGAGTGCTAGCCTATAACAAAAAGCTGAAGGACAGTGCTGAGGCCCTCAGTTCAAGCCCCAGCACAAGAAAAAAAAAAAGCAACAACATTGCAGGCTCTTTCTAGCATATTTTTGCTTGTTATTTCATTTATTTGCTCTCTTTCCTTTATTTTTTTGGGGGTCCGGTCGTGGGGCCTGAACTCTGGGCCTGGGCACTGTCCCTCAGCTCTTCAACTCAAGGCTAGTGCTCTACCACTTGAGCCACAGCACCACTTCCGGCTTTTTGCTTATGTGGTGCTGAGGAATCGAACCCAGGGCCTCAAGCATGCAAGGCAAGCACTCTACCACTGAGCCACCTTCCCAGCCCTCTTTCCTTTATTTTTTATTGTTTCATGCCTGCCATTTCCTGTTGTTGCTTTTCCTCCCCAAACTTCAGTTGGTTCTTTACTTTGCTAATTCTTAACTTCTCTTATTTTCCCATCTAGTCACTTAGTTCTTCCTTAAATTATTTCTTAAGCTTTATCATCAGGTTTTGTAAGTTAGGATTTTCATTATAATTCTGTATTGTCTCTCTCTGCTAGCAATTCTTTGAAGATTTTTGTAAACCTAGCTTTAAGGACTACTGCATGTACAGAACAAATGCTACATGCGCAAGACAAAGTGTTCCCCAATTACTCAAAGTTTTAGGTACAGGGTTCAATATAAGTATCCATTAAATCAAACTGTGTACTATGTTTTCTAATTGTCTATATCCTAATTTGGTTCCTTAATCAATTCAATGCTAGATTGATATTTTATTGGAGGTTTATCCGTTTCTCCTTGACCTTTGGTGAATTTTGGCGTTCTGTCTTTTACGTTTATTTTACTAGGTACATATGCATTGAGTCGTTTAATATTTCATCTTTATCTTTATGCCTGTAATAATTTGTTTTTTTTATTTAAGTTTTGTTTCAATATATAGCATGTTTCATATAAATAACATGAATTTGCTTGGAGTTTTTTGTTTGTTCTGTTTTGTTTACTTGGATTAGCCTTTATTTTTAATCTTTGCATGACTTAATTTGTAGGTGTGTTGTTTCTGAAAGCTCTTCTTGCCAATTTATAAATTTAGTATTCATGTATTCATTGTATTGCTGACATATTAGATGATTCTAACACTTCAACCTTATCATTTTGCTTTCTAGTTCTGCACAGTTCTGCTGCTGACTTCCTTGTGTGATTTTTAGCTTAAGATCTTTTTAATGCAGCTTTTCTCCCCTGCTAATTGGAACTCTGCCTTTGTTCTTTCAGGATGACCCTTGAAATTTTACTATACAAACAATATCAATGTAAATTAAATCTGTATCCTCCTTATGAGGGATAGAATTGTTTATTGCCAATCACTTTTCCTCCACTTAATAGACAATTATTTTCGTTTCATCTGGGTTTTTGAAACTCCACAAATAGGACATTTCATACATGACTGTGTTAAGTGGTTAAATATAGGTATTCTTCAGGAATCACTTTCCTTCTTCCTAATGCAGCTCCTTCAGAATTTCACTTAGTCTCTTGGAAGAGTGTTATGCCTTTTCCTTTTCTCTCCTGTGACTATACCCTCTTATATGCTCTCCTCTCTCTGATCTGTGTGGGTAGTGCCTCCTCTCTTGTTCTTGGATTCTGTTTAATTTGTATAGAACATCTTAAAACAAATAATCAGTGAGGCTGGGCATGGGGGGTGCACACTTGTCCCAGTCCTTGGGAAGCTAATACTTGAGGATGATGAGTTTGCTATCAGCCTGGGCTGCCTGGTGAGATTCTGTCTCCGTCATCACTACGCTTTGGTCTAGTTTCTGAAAGTACTCTGATGATTTGCTCATCTCTCTCATTATTGTTTACCATTTCTTGTTTGGTGAGTACATTTTTTTATTTCTTTAAAAAAATTTCATGTAATATTCTGTATCTATGAAGCTACTGTCTCCAGTCACCGATGGCTGGTCTGAGGCTGTTTTCTCCTGCTGATTCCCACAGGTTGCGGCTCCCTGTTCTTGAGGGCTCACATTTTGCAGGTTGCATTCGTATGGGGGTGACCTTAAACCCGAGGGGCTTTGCAGTGCAGGGCTTTCCTCCTGGCTTCTACACGGTGCCTGGAGGCCCCTGGACAAGCACCACTCATGACATTCCACCTCTGAGGTTCTGCTGTCCCCGTAAGCCATAAACACAGTTCAGAGAGTGGGCTGCTCAGTCCCTATGAATATCTCAAATCTCTTCTCCATCCTTTTATGGGGGAAATCTGGGTAACACCCCTCTATTCCCCACTTTCTCCCAACAGTTTCTTCCCACCACCATATGTCAGCTGCCATCCTTGCCCTCTGCAGGATCAGGACCAGGAAAAAGGAGAGAAGGAGACAAGTCTGTGTTAGAAACAATGTACGGCTTTTCTGTCATACATACTTCCTTGAGTACTTACTTCAGAGATTCTACAGTTTTATGCTTCTGACTCATGAGACATGGGTAATTCCTTTTCAATAAATAAATGAAGACTTTTTTATTTCATTTGTTTTCTGTACTAGGTTTGAACTTAGGCCTCACTCTTGCTATGTGAAGGCTCTACCATTTGGCCAAGCCCCCTTAACAAGGGTTTATTGTTGTTGGTTGTGGTGGTTGTTTCTTAAGAATAGTCTTAGGTTCACAGGAAAATAGAAAGAAATACAGGCATACCTTTCTATTCATGTGGCTTCCCAAAGTGCAGCCAACTGGCCACGTCAACATCCCCACTGGTATATTTTTACATCAGTGAACCTACTGGGACATACAACTGTTGCTGGTAAACTTCCCTTTTACATTCTGTGGGCATTGACAAATGTCCAGTGACACTAAGCTACCGATGTAGGTATCATATAAAGTACTCTTACTGCCCTCAGTTCTCTGTGTCCCATTCACTCATCCATCTCCCTCACTAGCCCCTGGAAGCCTTTGATCATTCACAGTCTCCATCCTTCCACCTTTCCTGAGTACCACTGCAATGGAAGCATGGCGTGTATACAGAAGGCCTGTTGGATTGGCTTCTCTACTTGGCAATATGTATGGAAGTTTCCTCAATATCCATGCATGCTTTGATAGTTCTTTTTTAATAGTGCTGCATAATATTCCATTATCTGGATGTACCACAGCATCCATTTGTCTCCTAAAAGAAGACATCATCGTTGCTTCAAAATCTTGGTAATTAGGAAGAAAATTGTTATAAGTATGTATAAGTTACTTTGTGGGGTGTGTGTGTGTGTGTGTGTGTGTGTGTGTGTGTGTGTGTGTGTGTGTGTGTGCTGGTCCCAGGGCTTGAATTCAGGGCCTAGGTGCTGTCCCTCAGGGTTTTTTTTCTCAAGGCTAATACTCTACTACATGAGCCAGAGCTCCATTTCTAGCTTATGGGAGATTAATTGGAGATTAACTTTCCTGTCCAGGCTGGCTTCGAACCACAATCCTCAAATCTCAGCTTCCTGGGTAGCTAACATTACAGGCATGAGCCACTGATGCCTTTTTCTTTTTCAATGTCACATATGCTTATATCTGTCTTGAGTACCTTCCAAGGAATTCAACGTGGGGTTGGTGAGTGCATGTTTTGGTTTGTGAGAAACTGGCAAACCATATTCTAAAGTAGATGGAGCTTTGGGACTGGCCACCCAACTTAACCAGCTGCAGTCCGTTTCCTCCTCCTCTCTGACAAGGTCTAGAAATGGTTCAAGCCAGCTCTTCCTACCAGAGGGACCACATCTGGCCTAAAGCTCCTCAGTTCATTCCCTTTATTCTCCCTTGCCAGCATGCATCTTCTAGTCTCCAGATGTCTTGGCTGGTACCTAGGGGTGGTATACAAAACCGGGTATGACACTGAAATGTGTGATCTTTCTCCAGAAGTCTGGCTTAATTTGGGACAGATGAAAAGAGAATTTGAGGACAGTCCATGCATCACCATAGCATGGAGGCCACTGGAGCCCATGTTGCCAATTGTCTGAAAGCTGCTATCCTGTGCTTGCTCTTATTCCTGCAGCCCGGGCTTCCAGGATCACTGACAATTCAGTCTTTTCAAGGGCCCATCCCCCTTGGAAAGTCTGAAGTGCATGCTGTATCTACCCACCCTGAGGCGCATGCCAGCATCTTGGCTTCACTTTTGAAGCCTCTTAACAGCTGCTTTTTTTTGGTTCCTTGGCATCTCACTCTTCCCGTGCTCAGCTTAGAGATTGGGAAATGGTTTGAAGAGAAATTGCACGCACACTCCATTTTCTTCAGCTCCCTTTTCTCTGTGTCTTCATGGTCCATCAAGTCCTGGCAACGTTGTATCCTGAACTCCAATTTTTCTGACGGTGGCAGGCAATGAGCTGTCACTTTCCGTTTGGATTCTCCATCCCATGCCAGTACGTGAGTCAGCAAGGGCTCGCAGGGGACCAGGAAGCTGTAAAGAACTCACTTCCGGGTGTCCTTTTCTCTCCCAGCAATATCCACCTAGCAATCTCGGTTGTTCCTGATGTTCTCAGACTTCTGTATTATATTTTGCTGTATTCGGCTTTCACCATTCTTCAGCATAAATTTTATTCTGATACAAGCTGCTCCTTCTAGCCAAATGAAAACCCTCCTCCTTTCTTTTTTCTTCTCTCTTTTTTTTTAAACAGACAGAGCAAGTTTATTTGAAAGTCAAAGGAAGCCAGGAAGCAGATTCTCCACAGGAAGGAGGACCTAGACCTCCAGCAAATAAACTAGTCACTTTTCTTTCCTGCTGGTTTTTTGTTTGTCTTTGCTGACTCTGGGGTCTTTTGAGAGAGGATCTTGCTATGTAACTCAGGCCAGCCGGCTACTCTAGATCTTCCTGCCTCTGCCTCCCAAATACTGGAATTGCAGGCATGTGCCAGCACACCCAGGTTATACTTTCTTAGTTAATGGAAATGTCTTTCTGTTGGGTTGAAATGTGGAAGATCATTGGACATAGAACAAAAATGCTTGGTTCACACTGCATTTTCTTTCAAATGCTGGAGATAGTGCTCCATTTTTTTCATACTTAGTATTTCAGAGAAAAACTCTAAAGTGGGCCTGATTTTGTTTAAAATGAATTCAACTACAGTTCTAAGCAAGACACCAAAAAGAGTGAGACACCAGCTACCACCCAGTGACAGAACCATGGTCTGTGGAGTGGATTCCATGTCCTGGCAAAGGAGAGTAGTGAGGAGTTGAGAGCAGGGAGTCTTTTTTTTTTTTTTTTGTCGGTCGTGGGGCTTGAACTCTGGGCCTGAGCGCTGTCCCTCAGCTCTTTAGCTCAAGGCGAGCACTCTACCACTTGAGCTACAGCGCCACTTCCAGTTTTCTGATGGTTTATTGGAGATAGGAGTCTCACCGTCTTTCCTGCCCGGGCTGGCTTTGAACCGCGATCCTCAGATCTCAGCCTCCTGAGTAGCTAGGATTACAGGCGTGAGCCACCAGCGCCTGGCTGGAGCAGGGAGTCATAAGGAGGACTTTAGGGAGCAGATCTCACTGACATCTTCACCAAGTGTTGGGGGGAGGGGGCAGTAGGTGAGCTGAAGGGACCAGCCAGATACCCTAAGACCATTTCCACCTTCACCTTCAGACAAGCAATGTTTTTTCATATTGTCTCTTCACCTCTCTCCCTCCCACCCCTAACCCCCTACCTGCTGTACTAGTGATTGAATCCAGGGCCTCACAACTGCTAGGCTAGTGCTCTACCTCTTGATCTCTGTTGTTTACATTTCATATTTGTGTTTGATGCAGTGCCTTGTCTAACTTTGTCCCAGCTGGCTGGGAAGTTCCCCATGATCCCCATGTCTGCCTCCGGAGTAACTGGGATTACAAGTGTACACCACCAACGTAGCCCAACAATAATTTCTTCAATAACTGTATGTCAACAGACCAAAGGGATTGCAATATATTTAACGTGGGTCAATTTTTTAAAAAATTGTCTTCACATATTTCCTCCTCCCAAAATGTACAAAGATGTGTACCATCTTTTATACTAAAAGATATTTCAAAATATTATTAAGATATGTCAAAAATATCTTAATAAGCAATGTCTAATGCTGCCCTACATGCATAGTCTGTATGTTTTAAACTTGTAAAAGGAATCCATAAGGCTGAAGAACAAACATCTCACCCTCCCCCGAGAAAAGCAAACCCAGTGTTTTTCTCCAGCTACATGTTATCCCTACAGATACTTATTTCCACATTTCTCGTGTGTGTGTGTGTGTGTGCACGCGCACGAGTACACGCCAGCCCTGGAGCTTGAACTTGGGGTCTAGGTGCTGTCCCTCAGCTTTTGTGCTCAAGGTTCTCTCTCCACCACTTGAGCCACAGCTCCAACTTTTGGGTGGTTAATTGGAGATTACAGTTTCATGGATTTTCCTGAGTACTGCGATTACAAGCATGAGCCACCATTTCCCAGCTTTATGTCCACATTTTTATAGAGAAGTAAATGCTAGCCACATAGTCTGAAGGCCACACCTTCTTCCCCCTGGAACTCAAAGTTAAACCCAGCCTTCACCTGCCTCTTCTTATGGCTCTGAGGCCCAGGGCTCCCATTCCACTGCTTGGTGACACACACCCTTCACCCCACCCCCACCCCACCAGAGAGCCTTGGGGAGCATTCTCAGGCTCTGGTTCCAGGCTGAACCCAGGCAGGCTTTCCTTAAACGCCACTAAACTGGACAGGCACCTTCCCTTCCTTGGCCTTTCTACTTTTGCCCCAGGTCTGGAAATCTAACAAGGCTAAAAGGGACCAAGAAGTGCCCTGGAGAGGGAAGGGGGACCCCAACTCTCTCCAACTCCCCAGAGGTCAGTAATTAGCACGGTCAAGGAGGGGAGAAGTTGCCCTGGGTACAGACACCGAGTCCTTAATGGCTCCGGCCCCAGAAATTGCCTTCAGATCGACAGCCAAGGGAATCGCCATGAAAAATTCATCAGTTTCTTCCCGCCTGCCGCCCAGCTGCGCTCAGCAGATGACCTCGGCAGGAGCAAGACGCATCCTGGGGGACAAGCTGCTGGGGAAGAAGGCCGCCAGGCTGCCGAGGGACGTGGGGCAGGGGGGCTGGGGAGCTATGGACGGAAGGAGGGGGCGGGGGACGGGGGCTGCGGAACAAGCCATAACAATTAGGCTCAGGCTTTTTGATGTAGTTCCAGGGAACCAGCAGGTCCCTCTAGGGTCCAAATCTGCAATCCACGCCTACCTGCCAGGAGCCAGGAGCACAAGCAACGCCCCAGACTCTAGATGTGCCAGGCTCAGCCTGGCTGCTGCCTTTGCTCCCTGGATAATAGCAATGGCATGCACACTGTGGGATCCCAGGGCCCCTCTAGTGTGCAAATAGGCCAGCCTTGGTGATTAGGTCTCCTAATTTCCTTTTCACCGACTCCCTTACCTCCTTCCTCCACCCCAAGCAGCTAGAGAGCGAGCTCACCCCCCGTTGGCGGTTTGGGGTGGTCAGAACCAGCAGTTGCAGGAGCCCTGGTCCTAGGGTGGCTGGGGAGGCCAGAGTTGGGAAAATGCAAGGGAATCGCAGTTCTCTGGAGGCCCTCCCAGTCCCTGCCATCTGGGCATTGCGCAGACAGACGCTGCGTAGGTCCCCAGAGCTGGCCACCTCCGCGTGGCGCATGCCGGAGAGCTCCACGTCGGGGAGGGAAGGACGTTTGTCTGCGGGCGTTGATTCTTTGCATTTTGAAGCCATTTTCTTGCAATCAGATTTTCAGGGACCACCTATAACTTGCTCACACAATGGCAGTGAGCTGCCATTCCTTGCCTCTTTGGGATGCACAGCTTTTCTCTGCTGTCTTGCTTTTGAGCCAAATGTGGTGATTAAGGAAATTTTAGATTCAGGTCAGGCTTTCCCAGGACCTCCAGGCTGGGGAAAAGTGCGGGATCTCGAGCCAACAGCGCCATCTGGTGGTCATCAGCGGCGTGAATGCCGCCAGTCGCAGACCCGGCCGAATGGAATGATGTAATGTTCTCCTTCCCGGCCTCCCAGCGGGCTCCACTGCAGCGGTGCTAACATCTGTTTTATAGCTCCAGGTTTGCGGGATTTAACTTGGGTTTTTTTTTTCTCTTTTTTGTAAGTGAATCACCAGGCAAGGGGTCTCTTCTTACGACCAATGTTTTACATTGGAACAGAAATTACCCTTCTTCCCCTCTATTCTAGGCATTCTGGGTTTGAAATTGAAGGTGTTATTGGAGATCAAAATCCAGCCTCAATTTGATTTACAGCCATGAAGTGAGCTGGTTATCTGACTTTCCCCAGCCAGAGCTGAGACCATCTCTCTTGATTTCAGCCGTGGAGTTGTTCTTGCATTCTGGTGCTCTCCTGCATTCCTGTGCGATTCTTGTCCCAATTCCCCAGGACTAAAGTACAAGCTCCACACTGCAGGAGAAACCTTACCTTACCACTGGCCAAGTCCTTCCTCCCCCTCCCACCAAGGCTAACTAGGGAAGGTCACCAAATTCTGCTTCTGGGCCTCAGGTGAGTTCTACTGCAGCTCAGGGTTTTCAGCATATGTGGATCCCTGCATTGCAGACATTCCAAATGTTTCCTTCCCATCTGGGGCTCTCCCCTTACAAAGTCTCACAATTTTGAGCAAAAAAGTCTCCTAGTTTCCAGAGATGAAGTTCACCTCATGTAAACTCTCTCCATATTATCTCTTTTGCCCTTTAAATGTTTGTATCATCACCTGTTTGTTCAGATTCTCTTACTTTGGGGAGGAAAATAAAATTCCATTGTCGTCTCCAAGCCAAATGCATCTGTTGTGACTTCTAACATAAAATATGAAGTGCATACCAAACAAGGAACCCAAAAGATGAAATACAAGCGGTCAAAAGAAACTCCAAGAAACTATCATTAACATTCTCAGACGAATGAATAAAAAAATATTACATGCATAAAAAGCACGAAGCAAGTCGACGAATATTCACGCAATGGGGGAAGTCTCAAAATTTTTCAAAAAGACTGATCATAATAATGAAAGATTCAGAAAAAAGAATAAAAGTTTAAAGATGCTCCCAGGAAGTAGAACAAAACAGCAAAAAGATGGTCAACTCTTTTAATAAATGGAGAAAGAAAGAGAGAAGGGGAGATGAAAGAAAAGCCTGACATCTTATCTAAGAAGCAAAATCAACTACGCAATATGAGGGTCTTGATGTAAAATGTAATCCTTAATGCCAGCTTAGCTATATAGCAAGTTTTTTTTAATTTTTTTAAAGAATCCCCAACCGTGACAACCGAGGACTAAACCAAATGTCACCTGATAGATTAAGCCCAGCTCCTTGGCCTTTCCTTCCCTCACAGTTCAGGAATTTCAGCAATTCACACAGGAAGACCTTTAACTCAGGCAGATAGCACCCCTTGGGTTTAGAACCACAAAGTTTCATCTTGTGGACTGTGTTCAGGCTAGAAGGCAAACTTCCATCTCAGGGCTATGGGTTAAAAATGTGCAAACCAATACAGTAGTCCTGTCACACATGGCTATTAACACTCAGAAGTGTGTAATATGAAAAAGGATGCCAAACGTGTCACTCACTATCATGTTGCTTCAATTATATGCCAAAAGTTTAAGTGTTTTAGCTATGTTGGATTAGATTAGATGTATATTAAAATTAATCATACCTGTTTCATTTGACTTCCTTTAAAATATAGCTACAAGAATTGTTTAATGTGGCTTATGCTGTCATTGTATTGGATGACAATTGATCTTTAAAGATTTACTACTGAGCCAGTTACTAATTGATCGTGGCTCAGGGCATCAGTTTCTAGAGAAGACAACAAAAATCATTTTAGGTATTTTTGACATGAGGGAGATTTAGTATGCTTACCAAATTATTATGAAGAGTAGAAGAGCAAAGAGTGAAAGGTAATGTTGCCAGAAATCCTGCTTCCCAGAGCGCTGCCACCAAACGCTTCAGGAGCCAGTGTACATGGGAGGCCATCTTCCCCATCTGCATTGTGGGTAGGGGCTCCAGATTCAGTCCTGTATGTGTTATGCCAAGCAGGAGCCAGTCATTGCTGGGGTTAGTGTAGGTACTGCAGGAGTCCGGGGTTACCCTGTTCCATCACTCAGCTCGAATCACTGACACTTGCTGCAAAACACCGCTTCCAGAAACATCAGAGCCCATCTTTTCACACCTTCTAATTCCTGTGAATACTTCCAACAGCAGAATGCAGCTGAGAAGGGAGCTGGCAAAATGTGGTTTGAAAGCTTTCAGGCCTGATGGTGAAACCTGAATAGCAAGGTGAGAGTAGTTTTAGATAATCGTTTGCTAAAATGAGGAAGTGTAATTAAATATACTGGGAGGTAAGTCTTTGGAAGGGTGGGAATGAATTATTGACAAAACTATTGACAAAAATCTACAAGAGCAATCAAAAGCTTAAAGTAGCTAGGCCCTGGTGACTCACACCTATAATCCTAGCTACTCAAGAGGCTGAGATCTGAGGATTGAAGTTCAAAGCCATCCCAAGCAGTAAAATCTATGAGACTCTTGTGTCCAATTAACCACCAGAAAACTGGATGTGGCAGTATGGCTCAAAGTTGGAGAGCACTAGCCTTAAATGAAAAAGCTCAGGAATAGCACCCAGGCCCTGAGTTCAAGCCCCGGGACTAGAAAAAAAATCTTAAACTAAGCCAACAATAAATTCCAGGAAAAAAAAGACAAAAGGTTGCACTTAATAATGGAAATATACTCATAGAACACTACTTGCTTTGTCTATGAACAGGGTTCCTATGGTTGTGGTGATATAAACACAGAGTATTAACTTACCAAAAATGATGCATAGTTTTTTTGTGTTGATGGGACAAGTAGGAAAATGCATGCAAAGAGGTTGGTGGATTTGAGGTCAAATTTTTCATCTCCCACAATAAGAATTTAATACATAAATTTAAACATAAAGAGGAAGGGAATTGTGAAATAACAAAATGAGCAATCATCTGTTTGAAGTTATATGCTCCAGGAAACATTTGAATAGTTAAATTAGAGTAGACTCTGGAAGGAGGTAGGGCACAGGAAGTTTGGGGTTATAAGCCTTAGTATTGTAATTTGTTTTTATGATATATGCATCCTTATATATCATCTTATATATGCAAGTCAACATATAAACATTTATAATATAAATTTTATCTATAAATTCATGTATATAAAATTCAATAAGATGTTTGTAATTTTATAAGCAAGGAAATTCTTGTCACACAAAATCCTTTATTTCTCAGAACATTTTTTATGTATACAAATTTATGGTAATAATAATATGAAAATGTCATTACTGTCAGAGTAAAGCAATGTTTGACAACATTGAGTGATGTGATTTATGGAAGAAGAAGTTGACTAAGCAGGAACTAATTATGGCTCTCTTTGGCCAGCAATTTTTCTTTTCTTTTTTTTTTGGGGGGGGGGGTCCGGTCGTGGGGCCTGACCTCTGGGCCTGGGCACTATCCCTCAGCTCTTTTTGGGGCTGGGAAGGTAGAGAAATTTTTCTTTTCTTAAGACAGGGTGTTGTCATGTATCTCAGCCTGGACTCAAACTCAAAAATCCTCCTGCCTCAGCCTCTTCAGTGCTGGAATTTTAGATGTGTCTCACCATGCCTGGACTGGCCAGTGTTCTTTACAACAAATTCATGTAAGTGCAACTATCCTTTGAATGAGCAATTATACTTTTTTTGAAAATGCTGCTTTGGAAGAATATATGAAATATGTTGTTCCAGACTCTCAGCCATGCTTAGATAACTTTAAAGTATGTGTTAACTCTTTGAAAGCAATATTGTATCTGAACAAAGATACTTACTACTTATGAAATAGCTAGCCTCTTAAGAGTTAAGCAGGACAACGTGATGTAGGTCAACCAACAGTCTATGAGTGGAATTGATTTATGTCTTTTCTGAGCAAAATCTTTAAGAGCCAGTGTGAACTCTTCAGCTCTGTCTCCCATCCATGTTGAGAAAAGAGTCCTCCAATGGCAGCAGTATTTTGAGTTGCTCAGTTATCACATGGGGAAGAATTATCCTGAGATCAAAAATTCATAAATAGACTATTTAAGCCAGGATCCTCAAAAGAGCAACAGATTTATGTTATACTCCACATACACTATGCATTAAGGCAAGATGATTGCTAAGAAAATATCTCATTTTGCACTACTGTAACAAAGTATCACAGCCGGTTGCCTTAAACAAGAGAAATTTAACTCTCACAGTGCTGCATCTAGCAAACTAATTAAAGTGCAGCATAACTGAGCTCTAGTGAAGGCTTTGCTATGGGCTGCAGAATAACAACTTCTTGTATCTCTACATGACAGAGAGAGTTCTATAGGGCCTTTTGTATCAATACACTAATTCCATTCATGAGGCTTCTGCTCCTGTGACATTACCACCTCCTGATACTATCACTTTAGGAGGATTTCAATGCAGGAAATGGAGGAGAGGTGCAAGCCTTTAGTCTATATCAGAGAGGAAGGTACTGCAGGGAATCACATACAGGCCTTTCTCTATGTAAAGTAAACTCCCTTTTTTCACTTCTTTATTTTTTTATTGTCAAGGTGATATACAGAGAGGTTACAGTTATATAAGTAAGGTAATAAGCACATTTCTTGTCAAACTTGTTACTCCTTCCCTCATTTTTCTCCCACTTCCTCCAGTAAACTTGCCTTTTAGGAAACAGTCCACCATCATTCCCTAACTAACTGACATAACTCACCAAGGAAGCAGTACAACAAGGTTTAAACCTGTCAGACAGAGTCAAGGAATTCTATCGCTCATTAATAACATTGATTTGAAGCCTGCTGAATTCAATGTATTGAGCCAAGTCTAACTTAATAAGACTGAAAATAATGGGAGGTAATTAATCTCCCCAACACCGGAAAGAAGGACAGCCTATGGGAAATCCACCACATCAAGCATGTTCATGAAATTGCATCTTCAACAAAGGTACAAGCTTCTGCACACGTAATGCTTGGACAAAGGAGTAAAGAAAACTGGAGCAGTCACTTCACTGGAGGAGTCACAGGAACGGTATTCCACGGTGGGCTTCCTTGGAGCTAAAGCACAAAGTGCAAAGGTGAGTGGAGAACACACCAGATGAAAACATTGGCATATAGCAAAGTGGAGTAAAGAGTAAATATTAAGCAGATGGGGTAAGAGTTTCTATATAGGGAGGTGGAGATTGTAAGCATTATGCCCACTTTGGTCCTCAGCTCCACCCAAACCTGATCTTCTCCCTGCCCTCTCCACCCAGACCCACCAGAACTCCCATCTACCTCACTTCCTACCCCTCAGACCCTGCTGCTACCTAGATAGTGGAGGCAGCAATGTGCTCTGTCTCCGGGAGAAATATGGCTCCTCTAATAAACCTTGTAATAATCTTTCTCCTGTGCCTGCCTGCCTGGGTTGGTTGTGCCGGATCCTTGCAGAGATTATGTTGGGATGGGGTTGGGTATAGGTCAGTGGTACCTAGCATCTGTGAGGCCCTGGGTTCAATCCCCGCACCAAAATAAATACAACATTAATAAATAAAATCTGTGAGGTTAGAGAGGGACATTGAGCTGGGTGCCTGTGGCTCATGTCTATAATCCTAGCTACTCAGGAGGCTGAGATCTGAGGATCAAGGTTCAAAGCCAGCCTGGGCAAGAAAATCCGTGAGACCCTTATCTCCAATAAACCACCAGAAAACCAGAAGTGGCTCTGTGGCTCAAAGTGATAGAGCACTCTCCTTGAGCTGAAGAGCTCAGGGACAGCGCCCAGGCCCACAATTCAAGCCCCACAACTAACAGAGAGAGAGAGAAAGAGACAGACCAACAGACAGACAGACAGACAGACAGAGACAGAGAGGAACTTTGAAGTCTAGTGATGAAAATCATTTAAGAATTGTTTCAGTTTTATATCATTCCTGATTTATAAAAATACATTTACAAACTAAATCTGGGATTATAAAGATAGACAGAAAAGACCAGTTCAGTCTTAATACAATAACTGAACTATGAAATCATACATTGGTGTCATGGTTTGTGGTTTGGATGAAAAGGAGAGTCCAAAAGAAAAACTCGAAAGGATTTAAGTTGAAAGAAATCTTCCTTGAATGGCCTCAAGGTCAAGCGTTGGAAAATCAAAGGGATGTGCTTTGGGGTAAGTGAGCAGCTTCGAAGGATGACCTTTGTTTGTCTCTAGAATCCGTGTATGTCACAAGTTAGACTCAAGGAGGAGACAGAGAAGACCATGTTAGCTTTTTAAAGCTTATGATCACATTCTCCTTTGTGTCCTCTTTCAGCGCCAAACTTAACTCAAATCTGGTACCCACCGAGGACTAGTTACGGAGTGAGAGAATTTAATTCAAAATTATGCCATTTTTCCATGTGATACCTGTATGATGTGAAATGTCCTGTTACACTTAGAGGAGTTGAGGTCTAAATTCTAGAATCTCTGATTCCATGGAAGAGTAGGCTCTTTTTCTCTGCCAACTAAAGAACAGAAAGGCAGGAAAGCATCTACACAGTAAGTTTATTTAAAAGTGAAAGGAAAGGAAAAGAACCTCCAAAGAGAAGAAATTCCACAGTCTGGGTATCAACAGACACTTTGTCTAGACTGGCCAGGTGTTCAGTATCCATTTCTTTATCTCTTAGGAGAAGTGCATCTTTAAGTTTGATTGGTTAAACAGTAGCCACCTGCTGCTGGAGGCCTTTCTGATTGGATCACCTCTGCCCCTAAGCCTGGGAGCCAGAGCACAGAAGTTCCCTTCTGATTGGACCCTACACATATATCCCCTAAGCTCGAGGGTGGAAGTGCATAGGTTTGCCTTCTACTTTAGTAAAACGCTTATGTCAACTTCTTGAACATCCCTCCCTCCCCCCCCACCCCAAAGAAACCTACTGGGTACTAGGAAGGTGATACATGCTGAATTCTTGTTTTCTGCCATGTTGTCCAAGGTGCCATTTTTCCCCCTAAGTGCCTAGCTGAGGTCTGCTAGCCATCCCTCTGAGCAGGGAGTTTTCAGGGGGGGAAAAAAGAGCAAGGGTAAGTGGGGAAAGCTTGGAGCTTCTTTCCAATCTTCTACCAAAACTGAGCTTTATACATCACCTTGGTCATAGATGACCCAGGGAAATGGTAGCGAAGTTGTCTCTCATGCAAGTGGCCGGGCCCAGAGAGTCTGGACACGGGGCTGTCAATAAATAAAACTGTCAATAATAAAAACTGAAATTGCCACGTCACCACCAGCTCTAGGAGAGGAAGTAGCGATTGTGACACTCACAAACCCTTGATGACACTATGGAGGCCCCTGGCAGAGCAGGTGGGTGACAGTGTACTGCCACGTGGAAGCGTGAAAAGGAGACCACAGCACTGTCTCGGCAGCTTGGAGAGTGTGGAGATGTGTGTATTCACCAGTGCGTTTGAAAGGCCTTCCTCCCATCCCCCAGGAAGACGTGGAGAGACAAGAAATCCTGCAGAGACATGAGGTCTGAGCATCAATAAACCTAGACCGTGTGAGATCCAGTCAGAGCCTTTCCTCAGACAATGCAAAGGGCAAGGCCCACAGGGTTGATTAAATGTAGACGTTGGAGGGTACATTCCAGCTAAAAATATGGAAAGAGCACAGTGGGACTGTTCCCGGCTTCTGATCAAGTAAATGTAGCCCCTATGTTCTGTACCAATTCCCTACCATAGTGAAATCTGCAAAGAATAAATGAACTATGAACCTATGACCCAGACTTCTGACCCACTCAGATTGCAGCATCCCACAACGACTTGCATTGTCCCTACCTGTTTCACTCACCCTCCAACCTCCATGTCTTCAATGCCAGCAGAGCCTCTGTTTTGTTCTTGGTGGCAATACAATGCATCTTCTCAAGAATCTTGGAAGATTGTTGGGACAGGATCTATGGCAGATGCTTTCTTTTCGACTTTCACACAATCCTTGCACTTGATATAACATGGTATCCACTGAGTATTTCCCTTTAACTATCAAATACCATGAACTAAAGTTCATGAACGTCTTAGTCTCAGCTTCTAACATACTGTACATGAATTATGATTCATCCAGCATAATAATGCCAAACTCTAAGCCACCCCCACAGGACCAGGAACAGCCTGATACTCCCAACTGTCTGAAAACACCAGCTCTGGGGGCTTCCTCTGTTGGAGCACTCTTAACTCCTCCTAAGGAAACTTCCAATGACTCACAAGCACCCTTCTAACACTACCACCTCTCTGTCCTTCAGCAGGTTGGTCCATCTGGTTTCCTATGGCCAAAATAGCATCTTGAGATGACTGTCCCGGAATGTACCAAAAAAAGATAGACAGAATGATGAAGTTTGTTCAGAAAAAACTCCAGTGGTTCTCCTAACAGAAAAATGTCAACTGCTCTCTGGACTACTCACGTAGACTAGAGCAGGCTCCTGGTCCCCCTTGCTCATCCCACCCTCCCCTCCCTGCTTAGTCCTTCACAGTGCATTCATTACTCCAAGTAGCAGTAAAATCTGCCTGATGTGCAACTTGCATATTGCTCAATAATTTCCATTTGTCTCATCCTGGAATTAGCCCTCCTCAAAGTTAGATGGAGGACCACAGAAGACCTAATGAATGTATATCTTCAGTCTGTGCAATAGCACAGCTCCTGGACTCTATTTGTCATTCTGTTATCTGACTGTAGAAAACTATTTTAGGACCCCACAGTCTGTGTGTGCTCAGTCAGACCATGATCACAATGGCTCACAAAACCCAACTTTTTGAAATTCTCCACCCTACAACATCAAACTTTAGACTCAAGCAGTACCTGTATTGAAAAGATTAGTCCTCTCTCCCAACATGTTGGTCCAATTCCAGAGCCTCCAGGGAAGATGCAGGCTGGCCAGATGACCACCAGGAGGCTCCGTACTAACGTCAGAAGAGCCAAGGAGTGTGCTCCCCTGAAGTTACTGGCCTATTCTACACAATCATATTTATGCTCATGTTCCACAAAGATTTTGAAAGTGATGATAATGTAGCACATCGCAAAGGAGGAGAAACCTTGCTTTTGGAAAGAAACTGAGTTTCATATTGGCCAGCAGTGTCCAAAGGGACTGGGCTGTACAAAGCAAAGCCCTCACTGGAAACCCTCCCAAGAAAACTACCAACATGGCCTCTGGTCCAACAAATGCAGGGTGCTCCAACTTTGAGAAAGTAGGAATCTCATTAGAGCTACCTGAAAACAATATTTCAGTAGGGGAGATACATTTTCATTAAGCTAAAGTTGCTACTGAGAAAAATTACAGATTCACATGCAGTCCTAAGCTGTGAGTAGTAGCAATTATTACTAATCAGTAATCATCAATTGCAATAAGTAATTGATGAATTGTTTATTAATCAATACGCCAAAGATTCCAAGTGTAAATTACCTAGTTCTCCCTAGTACAGCACTTTACAAAACTACAGTATAATATGAAAACCACTGGCAGATTTCCTGTTTTACTTGTTTGTGTGTGTACACGTATGTGTGTTTGTGCATTTATGTGTGTGTGTAGTTCTATACAGTTGTATTAGTCTGTAAATTCATGCATTCATACCACAGTCAAGTCAGTAAACACCCCCAGCTCCCTTTCTAACTACACCCACTTCCCACCCCCTGAAGACCCCCCCACACACACAAACCTATGGCAGCAACTGCTTTCTTCTCCACTTTTAAAGGTTAGTCATTTAAGAAACAGTTCAGCAGAAATGGTGGGACAAAGGGTGAACCAATTCAGCGTTGAAACCTACTAGACACAATGTTGGAAATGATCTATACAACTTTGTTGGGAGGAGAAAAAAAAAGAGAATGAAGGAGAGAGTGACACTGTTCAAAATGAAATATACTCATTACCTGATTTGTGTAGCTGCATCCCTTCTGTACATCATCTTTACAATAATTTTTTAAAAGAAACAGTCCAGAAATGGAATGTGCATATACTCTATACATGTAATGTAAATGCTACATTGCTCTTTGGGATTAGATGTTTTTTGCTCATCATAATTCTCTAGAGAGTCATAAAAGTTAGGCAAGTCTTGGTACACATTAGCAGTCCACTCTGTTGTGTTGCTCAGCAGTAATTAGTCCCCGTGACCATCGGAACACTTAACCATCCACAGGCTGAAGTACATCCTGGCTGATTCCATGTTTGGCCATTGAACAAAGTTTTCATGAACATTTGAGTCATGCTTAACTGTCACAATGGCCAAGAATGTGGAGCGCTCTCATAAGCTAACTTTGCCACCATAGGTACTCTTAGGTGGATTATCTTGTCTTGATTTGTATCCAACCTCTAATTGGACTGTTTCTGAATTGTTGCATTTCAAGAGGTTTTTTAAATATATATATATATATATATATATATATATATATGATTTGGATACTAATCCTTCAGATATATGGTTTGCAAATATTTGCTCAAGATTGTGTCTTGTATCCTCTCCATGTGGGCTTTCACAGAGCAAAATTTAAATTTTTGTGAGGCCCACTATATTGATTTTTTTTCTTCCTTTCATGGATTATACTTGGGATGACAATTCTAGCCCTAAAGCCCAAAAATATTACATTAAAGTTTTTCTTAAAATTTTCAAGGTTCATATTTGCCTTAACATTCATAATCCATTTTAGTTCATTTTTATATAATTGGTCAGATCTGTACAGTTCTTCATGCTATTCCATTCATCTGTACGTCTGTCCTTCCACCACTACCACACAGTCTTGATTACCATAAACACATACTAAGACTTTGAATCAGGCAAATTCCCTTCTTTATTGTTCTTTGTCAAGATTGGCTTAACTATCCAAAGCCTATGCCTTTCTCATATAAATTTTAGAATAAGCTTATTTATTTATATTTTAAAATTTACCTTTGACTAGAATTAACCTCTCTGATTACTTTCAAGATTTTTTTCTTTGTCTTTTTTTCACCTTTGAAAGTTTTGAGTATGTCTTGGCATAGCTTTCTTATAGTTTATCCTGTTTGGACTGTCCTTGTCTTCTTACACCTAATATTTTGTGTATTTTGCCAAATTTTATGTGTTTTTCCACTGTTATTTCTTCAAATCCTCTTTCTGTCCCTCTGTTTCTTCTTGAAGTCAATGATTGCAACATTGACTCTTCTTCCATGATTCCTGAAAGCTCTACGCTCTTCTTTTCATTCCTGTAGTTGGTGAGTTCCACTCAAGTTCACAACCTCTACCCTTGAAGGGAGAGAGAGAGTGCATCCTGGCTCCCACAGTAAACAGGACACTCCCTCCCCTTCCCCCACTGCTGTGGTGGCAGAACACTAGTATAGGCAGAAGAACCCCACTCAACCCCAAGGAAGAGCAGGCTGTCTGATCTGCCTTTGGTGCTAGGCTCAGGTTTAGCCAGGTTGCAGAGGGAAAGACTGACTGTTACATCTCAGCAGGACAAGCAGTTGCCCAGGTATTCTTTAGGGACATAAGTATCCTCAAAGGAAGGGAGGAGGCACTCCCAGGCTCTGGGAAACTTTGGGCCTCTCTGGGAATGGAGATCCCACCAGTCTGTGACACGTTCCTCAAAACCACTCAAAGGGATGTGCAAGACTGCTCAAGTTATCCTGAAGGGCCCCTGGATCTGAAGAGTCACTACATGTGTGCCATGATAGACAGGGCCCACACTTAGAAGAAAGATGGTTGGGTAGAGAGAGGAAATGACCTCTGGGAATGACCTAAAGGCTATAAAGCTTAGTGTGATGAATGGGTTGCCAGGGTAGGTTCGGTCAGCAATGGTAGAGAAATCTTAGCAGGACAGGAATGACATTCCTGAATCTTAACCTCCTTCACCCTTTACAAACATGGAGACTAGACACAGGCTATCAAAGAGCCTAGAAATCCATACCCCCACCCTGCCAGTCTCCCCACCATTAGTAAGATTCCCACACTTTTTGTGATAGAAAATTCAGATAAACTGCATGGCTGGAATTGGGATAACGCTGGATGGAGTGAGATCATCAGGAAAAATGGCAAGACTGATGCAAGTATGGCCTGGTAGGAGGAGGAAGCTGGAACCTCTTCTTTGTCATTTAACACAGAAACCAATTCTCCTCCTTTCTCATATCCACTGAGCCCAAATTGAAACATTTATTAAATCTGAATTTAATCTTTTAAAATATCTTTCATCCTGGAGGGGAAAATCACAAGTACCGGGTGCACCCTATAATAATGGCTATAATTAATATGGAAGGTCTGTGATTTGAAATGCAGTAGAGTGGAGCCATGGCTGCTGCTCGGCTTTGCAGCCTTTGGCTTCAGAACAAAGACAGCAGGTTGAAGAGGTAATGATACGGTAGAAAACCCAAGGCTACCTTTGCTCAACTTCCTGATCACGTCTGTCTTCAAGGTCCTGAACAAATCAGGCTTAGGGGAAATTTCAAAATCAACTCTCCTGTGTTTGGTTATAAATCTTTTATGGAAATTAAAGATGAGAAATACATTCCTTTTTCATTGGTCTCATTTGTCTAATAAATACTCTAGGGACTCCCTGCTCAATCAATGCTTCCAATCTCCTGAAATTAAATTATCTTCCTTTCATGAGCTAGATAAAAATGATGTAAGTAGGTGAAATAATGTGGCTCTTATCTTAGTGTTATTGAATGAATAGCACTATCATCAATGCTTTTCCCTGCCTGTGTTATTTATTTCAATAACAATCTCGTGATTCTGGAGAGCAAAAAGAGACACACAGAGAGAAACTATTTCAGTAAAGAATGTTTCCAAAATAATTGTAGTCTGTAACTAGAAAGTCTCCAATTTACCCTTTGAAGAAGGTCACTGGCCTCCATCAAATAAAAATGGGTCTAGTCTCCCCCAAATCAAAGCATTTGTAATACCTTTACAGCATCCTTACATGGGATAAAATAAGCATTTTAGAATAACAAAAGAAACAGCAAAATTGTCTCCATTTTATAAGAATAGTTTATATGGGCATATTTTATTTATGCTTATTGTACACATATTTACTAAACCACTAATGTGTTCTAAGCTCATGGCCAGACTCTGTGATTATGAAGATGGAAAATACACAGACTTAGAGCCCACAAAGCTTATCGATGGAGAGATATAAGCATACATAACTAATGACAAAAAGACTAAAGGTATAGCTCACTGGTAGAGTACTTTCCTAGCACACACAAGGCTCTGGGTTCAATCCTTCAATCTGTAACATTACAAAATACAAATAAATAAACAAATCCATGCAGTATGATAAGCATTATTGTTGAGAAGTGCAATTGGGCCCTAGCAGGAACAAGTTATGGATGAAGGTCCACCTGGATGATGTACATTCTAAAGCAGCACTGTCTATGCTGGCTGCTGACATATTCAGTAACTGTACACTCCACTCTGCTGGACACCAACCACATGCAGCTACTGAGCACTAGAGAGTCTTCATTTTATTTCCTTTTAATTAACTTTGCAGCCATATGGCCAGGGGTTACCATATTGGAATGTATAACTCAGCAGCAATGATTCTCAAGCCATTCTTCTTCCGCTGCTGCGGCTGCTTCTGCTTCTTCTGCTTCTTCTCCTTCTTCTTCTTTTTTGCCGGTCATGGGGCCTGAACTCTGGGCCTGGGCGCTGTCCCTCAGCTCTTCAGCTCAAGGTTAGTGTTCTACCAATTGAGCCATAGCACCACTTCTGGCTTTTTCTGCTTATGTGGTGCTGAGGAATTGAACCTCATGCATGCAAGGCAAGCACTCTACCACTGAGCCACCTTCCCAGCCCCTCTCAAGCCATTCTTTTTGTTTGTTTGTTTGTTTTTGGATCCATTCATGGGGCTTGAAATCTGGGCCTGGGCACTGTCCTTCAGCTTTTCAGCTCAAGGCTAGCACTCTACCACTTGAGCCACAACACCACTTCCAGCTTTTTTCTTTTTGCTTATGTGGTGCTGAGGAATCGAGCCCAGGGCCTCAGGCATGCAAGGCAAGCGCTCTACCACTGAGCCACTTTCCCAGCCCCTCTCAAGCCATTCTTAAGCACCAGAACCACCCAAAGCCCTCAGTTCTGATTTGGTAGGTCTGGGATGGGTCCCAATGTTTACCTTTTACAGCTGTAGGTATCCACTGATACTGCTGGTCCATAGATCTCACAGTAAGAAGCACTGTCCTAAAGGACTCCACTCCTTGCTATCAGCATGTGGCCAACACATATTTGTGCCATAGGTTGACTTACTGTGCAGCCAAAGAAGTCAGCTTCAAAGGGCTCATATCCAAGGCACCATCTAAAGCTTTCCTGGTGGAATGGGCTGGCCAATGGCTTTTAGGGATGGTACTGAGGGCCACAGAGCCAAGCATCCATTCTCTTGGTGAAGTGAGGGTATATTTGGGTATGCAGAGTAACTGTGTTTGTGGGGAGGGCCCCACCACCACTCTGTGAATCCATCAGAACTGAATGGAAGGTTCAGGCCCAGAGGTGGCTGTCTTACACATTTCCACAGCATCAAATCTCAGAATTGTGTAGGTACACCATGAGAAACAAGGATTGAAATGAACTCTGATGAGCAGATATTAATCATGCTAAGTGAAGGATTGTTTCTTTTGTTTGCTTTTGTTTTCAGATTGGGGTTCTGTAGCATTTTGGGGTTTGATTGTTTCATTCTTTGTTTTTTCTTTGTGTGTGTGTGTGTGTGTGTGTTCACATACCAGTACTGGGGCTTGACCTCAGGGCCTTGTACTCTTGCTTGGCTTTTTCCCTGAAGGCTGGAACTCTACCACTTGCATTGTAACTCTACTTTCGGTTTTTTGTTGGTTAATTAAAGATAAAAGTCTGATTTGTCTGCCCAAACTCACTTCAAACTATAGTTCTCAGATCTCAGTCTTCTGAGTAGATAGGATTATAGGTGTGAGCCACCAATGCCTGGCAAGGATTCATTTTCTACAAGCATTCTGTCAAAATAGAAGTTCTCTCCTATTACAAATATATTGGATTGTTCAGTTTAATACAACTCTAAACGAATCATCCACTCACTTTTCAGTCTTGTAAGGCTAATGGAGTTTGTATTGTTATTTTGTTTTGTTTTTGTACTGGCCCTGAGGCTTGAACTCAGGGCTAGCACTCAATGAGCTTCTCTTGCTCAAGACTAGCACTTACAACCTGAGCCAGAGTTGAACTTCTAGTTTTTTTGGGGGGGTGGGTATTAAAGGTTAAAAAGTCTCACAAACTTTTCTGCTTGGGCTGGCTTCAAACCACAGTCCTTAAGTCTCAGCTGCCTGAGTAGCTAGGATTACAGGCATCAGCCACGAGCTTCAAATGGAGTTATTTTTATAAAGCTTGAAGATGTCATTTTATCTGCAATTTAGAGGGAGGTTTGAGACTATATCAATAAAATGAATAAAAAATTGTTAAATCCCATCTTGGGTTTAAAAAAGAAGCATTTACTATAGTCATCCTTAAATGTATTGCCTAAGAAGCTAAGGTGAATGCCAGGTTGAAAAATAAATAAAGGAAGTGGCGTTGTGGCTCAAGTGGTAGAGCACTCTCCTTTAGCTGAAGAGCTGAGGGACAGCGCTCAGGCTCAGAGTTCAAGCCCCAAGACCAACCAAAAAAAAGAAAAGAAAAATAAATAAAATGTAAACAGAATCCATAATGAAGAACAATAAAACAAGTAGGAATTATTCTGGTATTAAAGAGTAAGTTGTTGCAATACTACAATTTGTTACTTTATAGTAAAGCAAAAGTAGTAACTCGTTCCAAAGAAATGCTATGTGCTAGGTGGAAGTAAAGAACAAGTTCTTTAGGTTGTTTTGTATTCCAATTTACAGGATTAGAAGCTGAGTGTGGTAGAACATGGCTGTACTCTCAGCTATGTGGGAAGTACAGATAGGAGCATCATGATCCAAAATTGGCAAAAGTGAGACTTTATCTGAAAAGTACACTAAAGTCAAAAAGGAACACTTCTCTAAACATGATTAGCACTACCACCACCAATATTAAGGTAATGATAACAGCAATACTAGTAATGGTAGTAATAGTAGTAACAATAATGAAAAATAAGAATAAATTTTCTAAGTAAAGGAGACAAGTTGGCACAAATCACTGATACAATAAGAACATAAACTCTTAAGAAACCCTATGTTTCTACCTCAAAAGTGTTTTTGGTTATTTTGTGGGCTTTTTGCAATTAGTGTATGAAAACATTAGAAAAGGCCATTTAGTTTTTGTATGAAAGAAGTTCAATAGATTTTTGTTCAAATTTGAGTGAAAATATTTATCAATAACTAACTGGGAAGGAAAAAAGTCATTTCATAAGCCATCTTTAATAATAAATTGAATCAATAATGCTAGAGGAAATATGGAATGAGAACCCTAGTCCCCAGACATAAAAATATTACAAAATGTTATCTGAAGAGGGAGAAGACAAAAACATCTAGTTGAATCAAATATTCAGCAAAAGCAGATATCTAGCTAGTTAAATTATTATTTCCATGTATCTTGCAGTGATACTGGCATTTGTGTTTTAAATATAATGATTTTACAGTTGTTTTATATATTTTATTTGGATATTAATTGTATTTACATTTTAGTAATTTTTTTAATTCGAAGGCAAAAATTGAAGAACTTTCCATCCTTCCCAAAACCTAGGTTCACTTCTGACTTTTTCTGAATGATTTTAAATAAAGTCAAAGTAAAAGCTTTGCTGAACACCAGTGACTCACACCTGTAATCTTAGCTACTCAGGAGGCTGAGATCTGAGGATTGTGGTTCAAAGTCAGCCTGGGAAGGAAAGTCTGTAAGACTCTTATCTCCTATGAATCACAATAAAAGCAGAAAATGATGCTGTGGCTCAAGTGGTAGCCTTGAGCAAAAGGAGCCTTGGAACAGTGCCCACGCCCACAGTTCAAGCCCCAGGACAAAAATGAAAGAAAGACAGAAGGAAGGAAGGAAGGAAGGAGAGAGAAAAGAGAGAGAAAGACAGGAGAGAAGGGAGAGACAGAGAGAAAGAAAGAAAGAAAGAAAGAAAGAAAGAAAGAAAGAAAGAAAGAAAGAAAGAAAGAAAGAAAGAAAGAAAGAAAGAGGAGGGAGGGAGGGAGGGAGAAAGAAAAAGAAAGAGAGAGAGAGGGAGGGAGGAAGGGAGGGAGAAAGAGACAAAGAGGAAGGAAGGAAGGAAGGAAGGAAGGAAGGAAGGAAGGAAGGAAGGAAGGAAGGAAGGGAGAGAGGGGGGAGGGAAGGAATGGAAGGGAAAGGAGTGTGAAAGAAAGTTCTACCAGCAAAATTGAATTAGGCCTGGCACACAGTAGGTGCTCCATGAAAACTTATTCCAGAATAAAGGAACAGCAAATCCATATCAAATACTAAGGAGCCATTGTGAAACAGAGCTCCAAGTATCAGAATCACTAGGGGGCAAGTCAGGGAAGATCTTCTTATCCACCTCATCTTGTCTCCTATTAACCCAATGTACTGATCTTGTAAAATATTCTGCTATATTCAGAAAGCTAAAGCTATCTATGGTAGTCCCTACCGGAGTTGTAATACAGTCAAGGGTGCAGGACATATACAAAACAGAATACAACTTTGAAGTGCTGAGTCATTAGGCTGGGATTGCTGAGCAGACAGACCACCCAGGTGGGTGTAGTGGGAAAGTTTTTGTGGAAACCCGTCTGATATAGAAAGGAAGGGAAGTACAGGAAGAATGACAAGGACAAGGAGCAGCGGCCACCAGACCTACTTAGAAAAAGTGAAGAGAACAGAAAGCACCTTCTGTGAATGGGGAGACTTCAAGATGGTCTGCGTTTGGGATAATCAACTATGGAAATTGAAAACACTAGACCAAGGAGTTGGGTGCCATCTTGGATAAAATAGAATATACAAGGATAGACCTGGCTCAGAGACCATATCCATTAGGGTTCAACTCCTTAGAAAGAGAGGCTCCAGGCAGAGAAGCTAGATTGGAAGCTATTTCCTAACTCAGATGCAAGGACACAGGACCCAGGGTGAGAAGGCAGAGGTGAAAATACATGATGGGGATGGGCTCTAAAACTGTGTGTGTGTGTGTGTGTGTGTGTGTGTGTGTGTGTGTGTGTGTGTGTGTGCATTGAATATGCCACAGATGCATTTGCAAGAATTATTTCACTTCATTTTCAAGCAATCCTGGGAAAACAGGTGGTTATCTTTATGGCACATGGAAGGCCACCAGGGGCTTTGAGTAGAGATGAGGCTCACCTCCAGCAGCAGGAGTGAAGCTTAGGTGCATGAGCCTATTCTTTTCATGCTCATGCCCACTGTCTGCATGAGCAAATAGAGGTGTAGCATCAAGATGGGCATCCAAGTCTGCAGTATGGAATCCAAGATTGAGGGGTCACAGAGGTCAGCCACAGAGCTGATTGGGGGTGGAAAAGGGGAAATAAACTCTGTTTCTCCTCCTATACTCTGCCAACACTTAGTTGCTCAATAAACTTATGGTGAAGATAAGCTGAGTGCCCTCTAATTCTTCTCAACCCAGCACAGTCTACCTGGACACAACCTCAAATCCCACAGGTCAAAGGTTCAACTCCTGAAAGTGTAGGCTTTTATGATGTCACCTGTAGCCTGTACCTCTGATACACTGTCAGTAAATTGATGTTCCCACAATCCCTCCTTGGGTTCAATTATTTCCAAAAGCAGTTTAAGGGACTCAAGAAAACAATTATGCTTATCCATTGGTTGTGGAAGATATTGGAAAGGATACTAGAGAATAGTCAGATGTAAGAGGTATGAGAGGTGTAGCCTTTCTGAGCCTTCTCTGGTACATCACCTCCAGGACTGTCCCAGTGTAGCATGTCAACCCCTACCCTTTGGGGAACTGGCATGATTTGTAAGTCATTGGCCACCCTGGAGAGGTTGTATATGAAGCTGGAGGTCCTCCTCCTCCATACTTGCCTTGCTCTAGCTGATGACACTATCCTAAACCACCCAGCAGCCCTCTTGAGAAAATGGAAGCTCTGCTAGCCTTCAGCTATCTGCCTTTGTATCGAGTACTTGTGTTTACAAAGTCAGTTGCAACAAAGACACTCATCATCTTGAAGAGTCCAAGAGCTTTATAATCTGTGTGTAAGGAAACAGAGCAAAAGACTAGACATGTATGTCATGGAATCACAAGAAGAGAGAAGAGGAAGGAACTGTTTTAGAGGAGAATCTTTGAGATGCAACAGTTCCTATTTGAACAGCTGGAGTACAGCTTCTTTCTCCTGTTCCCCCAGGTTGACAAGTATTTTGAGCCTTGGGACTTTGAGAGAATCACTCCCCAGCTGTCCTTGACATTTTAAAATCTGTTCCCACTTTGAATTAAGTGGAGTCTACAACTCTTAGACATGAAGGCTATTGCCAAGAGGTTGTAGAAAGCAATTTTCTTGTCTTTTTTTCCCCTTGTGGCAATCAACTGGTTAGACAAAAATATTAAATGCAAACAGGATTCCTCTGACTCCAGTAAAGACAAGTCCAGAAGATAAAGTTCAGAGCCATCAAGACCATAATAGGCTCAAATGGAAACTTCCAGAAAAGGTTTATCCCAACTAGAAAAGTATTTTCTCCCCAGAGGACTAACCTGTAGGCACCATTGATAGCCAGTGTATGGTATGTAAGGTCATATGCATATATACGTAAAATAATTGACTGAAGGATAGTGTCTGCAAGGGAGGATTCCAAGGGTGTAGCTTTTTTGAACAACTGACTTACAGTTAACAAAATGAAGACCAGGAAGCTGAAACATATGTTGTCAGGGGGAAGGAGGGTCAAGGGCAGGGAAATAGAAGAATGGTGAGAGAAAGAGTGGGCAAATACAGTTATAATATTCTATGTACATATGTGCAAATGGAACCAGGTAACTTGAGGAGACAGGCATGGTTGTGAAAGATGGGGAATAATGATGGAAGGGGTGGCATTGACCAAGAATGTATTGTATTCATACGCTGATATGTTATACTGAAATCCATTTTTACAGCTCCTTAAAAATAATTTTAAAACTTAAGAATATGAAGAGAGAAAAAATGAAGAAGAATTTCCCTCCTGAAAGTGCCTTCTATTTTCTCCACTGACTCCATCCTTGGAGAAAATTCAACCACTGGAGATGCTCAGGAAAGAGGTATGAAATATGTATGAATTTCCACATTTTTCCTGTTCACAAAAGCATATTAATTTGTTTAAAGATTTCCTGACAGATGAGATGTAGCTGCTTCCATTAATCTATCAAAGGCAACTCATCGCAGCTGAGAAGCTGATTTTTCAAATTTTTTTTTTTACAAAATCAAAAAGTTTACTTTTTTCTCTTACCATCGAGAGTGTTGAAATTCAAGAAAAAGAAACCAAAACATTGATTATATGCTGCAGGAAACTGACTTTGAAGACGCTGGGGATATTTAAGGTTTGGAGAAATTATATTAAAAGTGAAAATCCCAATCTCTGCTTGGTACCAAGTTGATTACTAGTTTTGAGTTTTCTTTACAAACTGCATAAATTGCATTATGCTTGTTGTAAAAGATGCAAGTGGTACACACAAGGAAACTTTCAGAACACCCTCTCTTCTTTGCTATCTATTATAGACCCTCAGTCATCACTCCAGTCAATTCCTTTCTGGGATAAGGAACAGTGCTTCCAAAATGTCTGCCCATAGAACACGATACCTAAAATAAGGAACAAAGTAGGCTTCTCATAACCCTGACTTTCACCTGGAGGGCTCTCTCAAAGCTCTGGCACAGGTAGGCAACACACAAAACACCTAACTGGTATGAGACACAGATGGAAATTTAGATGGCTGAGGTAACTGGATTTTCATAGCCTCTTAACTCTTTAGCTAAATACCAAGTTAAACACATGCAGGACAAAATTCTGCAAAACCTGGCAATGCATACCCAAGGAGGGGCTAGAAACATAAAAGATTTGGAGGAAGCTGTGCTGGGAGATGGTGGAGTTTTACCAGCCTTCACTGGCCTCTAGGCCTGTTCTAACAGTGTCTAATCCAAACTCGGCCATGATCAAGCTGTGCTGCCCTGGGTTAGCTCCTCAATGGTATTTGTTAAAAGGTTCTGTTAAGAAGGTTCAATGTTTTCTGAGTCAGCATAATTCAAACTTTCAACAGCATAATGCTTTGTCACTGAATAGAAAAATTAGTATATACTTAAAGAAGCAGAAAAGTACAATCCATGCAAACATATCAGCTGATAGAACACTTAGAAGTGTCTCACATACTGGGCTTAGTTAAAAAGAGTTGTTTTGTTTTGTTTTTTGAAGTATACAATCTAAGCTGGCTTGGAACTTATGATCCACTTCCCACCTTAGCTTCCTGAGTGCTGGGATTACAGGAGCATGCCACTGTGTCAGGCTATGATTAAGGATTTTTAAGGAAGAAATAAAGAGAATGGGGGAGAGGTCTCATCAGAGAAATAATAAAAATCAGCTGTAAGAAAATTTATTTAGGGGCTGCGAAAACTGGGTTCTTCCTATGGTTCTTGGATTCTCAGTTTGGGTGC
>NW_012267248.1:6367548-6373038 GCF_000151885.1 Dipodomys ordii
GGGGGGAGGATTGGATGGGGGGGTGAGGGGTGGATGGGAAGGGATGTGAAGGATAAACAAAGGAGGAGGCTGCAATGCTTGATAAGAAATGTACGCATTATCCTGCCCATGTAATTGTAACCCCTTTGTACAGTATGTTCACACAAAAAAATAAAATTAAAAATAAAATTTAAAAAGCATAATAAAAAAGAAAAAAGAAAATTTATTTGAAATATACTATATATCTATGAACTGAAAAGTATATTACTTAAAAGAAAATATTATATTTTCAATTTTAAATAGAAACAAAAGCATTGGGGGATAAGTAATAAGTAGGATTTTTAACAGCATTAGTGAGCTGTATGAGAATATCAGTCTTATATAAAAGTAATTTGAATCCAGAAAGAAAAGAGATAAAAGTTCAAGCAGAAAATATTTAAAGAAATAGTAGCCTAAATTTTTCCAAATGTAAATTCAACTCCCAGTTCCAAATAGTTCCAAGAACTCCAGACTGGAAAAAAAAAAACAAACACCCACACAGCTAGACCACAGTAAGGCACATCATCATCAAATTTTTGGAAAATAAAGATAAAAAGGAGCTGTTAAAAGCAATGAAATGATAACTTCTTTGTACAAACTACTTAATAACGAAACATTTTTAAGTAAACAAAGAAAAGCTATGACTGAGAAAGAAAACATGATCCCTAACTGGCTATCAGATTCAACAATAATAACAAAAAATGATCCCTAATTGGTCATCAGATTCAACAAAAGCTGGAGGAGGGTAGGATGCCATCTTCAAGTCACTGTGCAAATAACTGACATACCTAAAAATCTATACACAGCAAAAATACTTCAATAAATGAAAGTGAATCCAGATATTCTCAGATAAACAGAAGCTGCGGGAATTCATTGTCATCAGACCTATACTTCAGGAAATATTCAAAATCCTTCAGTGAAAAGTAATAATAGTATTGGGAACTGGATCTCTCAAAAAAGAATGAGGCACACCAACATGCTAACTATGTGGATGATTCAAAAGAGCATTTTTCCTAATAATTTTTATTTTTATTTCTCTTGAAGACAGCTGTTAAGAGAAGCAACGCACCACAGGCTGGAAGCATATGTGCACATTCCTGTGGAAGGGGCCTGACTGCAGGGTTTGGCTTGTCTTTCTTCTGACTGCAGGACTTGGCTTGTCTGTCTTCTGACAAGGGCCAGTTGTGGTAGCTAATCACGGAGGTGAGTGAGAAGCTGTGACTGAGAAGCAGCAAAGATGAGGTGACTGGGAGGAACTGTGGGCTTTCCACCAGGGAGTAGATAGGATGTTTTCTTTGCTGCCTTCTACCATGCTAGTGCTTTGTTCAAAAATTGTATGCTCTCAACTCTCAATTCTGGTTTCCTTGGCTGAATCACAAACCTTCTGCATGTGTAGCATCACCTGGGCCCATGGCACTGCCCATCAAGGATTTGGACTGTGCTGATATTTTTCCCTACTGGCATTCTTTCAAAAGGACTGTGCTTGTCAGCCGGGTGCTGGTAGCTCCCAGCTGTAATTCTAGCTATTCGGGAGGCTGAAGATATGAAGATCACAGTTCAAAAGAAGCCAGGCAGAAAAGTCTGTCAGACTCTTCAATTAACAACCAAAAAAAATGAAAGTGGAGGTATGGTTCAAGTGGTAGAGCAACAGCCTTGAGCACAAAAGCTGAGTGAATGTTTGAGGCCCTAAGTTCAAGCCCCAGTACTTACACACACACACACACACACACACATAAGTTCTATCCCCAATGCCTGTCTACAGAGGCCAAGTTGTTCTCCAATAAGAGCTAACAAGATATTAGTACCAAATATCTAAGAAGCACTTTTTATCTATATCCAGGCTTGTCTTGTTTTGGGTGCTGTCCCTGAGCTTCTTTTGCTCAAGGCTGGCACTCTACTACTTGAGCCACAATGCCACTTCTGGTTTTCTAAGAGATAAGAGTCCTGAGGACTTTTCTGCCTGGGCTGGCTTCAAACTGTGATCCTCAGATCTCAGCCTCCTGAGTAGCTAGGCATGAACCACCACCACATGTCTTTGTCTTGTTTTCAAACCTAAAACCTGTACTCTAGTCTGTATCATGTAGAGTTTACTACTTGTCAGAATCACACTGCAGTCAGGGAAAGGACCAGAATACACATATAGGTCTTTCTGATTCTACCATATCTTATGAATGCTCTTCTAGATGCTGCTTGGGGGAAAGCAATGGTTGAGCATTTCTTATGAATACAAAGGGATAAAGACCTAGTCACACAACTTCAGTGCTTATCAAACACAAGAGCTTCCCGAGGAGACAATGTACTGTGAGCTGGGGCTGTAACTGTGGCCCCTGCAATGTAAACTCATGTGTTCATTGCCAAGAGAGACAGTTGCAGAAACATTCCTAAAGAAACCACCTTTTCCTACATGCCTTCCCAGTTAGTCATCTACAAAAAAAAATAAATAAATAAAAAGAGATTACCCCAGCCAAAACAACAGCTCATGTCAACAATTATTTTTGAGCCAGACATGATGCTTCATATCTATAATTCCAGCACTTGGGAGGCTGAGGCCAGAGGATCATGAGTTTGAAGCCATCCTGGACTACACAGTGAGACAGTGCCTTAAAAAATAATAATTAGCCAGGCACTGGTGGCTCATACCTGTAATCCTAGCTACTCAGGAGGCTGAGATCTGATGATCAAGGTTCAAAGCCAGCCCGGGCAAGAAAGTCTGTGAAACTCTTATCTCCAATTAACCACCAGAAAATGGGAAGTGATGTTGTGGCTCAAGTGGTAGAGCACTACCCTTGTGCTGAAGAGCTGAAGGACAGCACCCAAGCCCAGAGTTCAAGGCCCACGACGGGCCAAAAGTAAATAACTAAATAAATAATGGTAATTAATTTTTTAAAAGAAACAAAATGCTTTAGTTTTATTACGTATAATAGTTGTATTAATAGTCTACATGATCCTCAGAGTAAATCTGAGTCTCAAACAAAGCTGATAGCAGGATAATCTCTATCGTTACCAACTCCCAACAGGTTATCTGAAGATAGAAAGGAGAAATAGTATAAAAAGGAAGAGACAGAAATGTTTCTTGAGTAGAATTTTCATGAAGGTCTGTCTAAATTTAGCAGCTTCTTATCTTTAGTTTCTTTCATTCAAATGTCATGCATAATTGAAAAGCAAGAATAATCATTCACAAGAATTTACAAAAATAATTAACCATGTCAGGCTGCAATGGATCATGCCTATAATCCTAACTTCTCAGGAGGCTGAGATATGAGGATTGTGGTTTGAAGACAGCCAAATCAGGAAAATCCATGAGACTCCTATCTCTACAGAAAGCCAGACATGGATCTGTGATTCAAGTGGCAGAGTGCGTGAGTGAGAGAGCTACAGGTGTGCAAGGTCCTGAGTTCAAGTCCCAATGCCAACACATACTAGTGACAGACACTCTCTCACAAACACACCCATATACTCTCACACGCTTTTCCCTTTGGTTGTTCATGGGGCTTGAACTCAGGGCCTAGGCACTGTCTCTGAACTTTTGCACTCAAGGCTAGCACTCTACCACTTTCAGCTACAGCTCCACTTCCAGTTTTCTGGTGATTAATTAAACGTAAGAATCTCACAGATTTTACTGCCAGGCTGAGTTTGAACCATGATCTCAGATCTCAGCTTCATGAGTAGCTAAGATTACAGGTGTGAGCCACCAGCATCCAGTTTGGAACTTCATTTTTTTACTCACTAATGAGAATTCTCTGATCTTGAGCTTCAAACACATCATTGAGGAAACAGAAGCTTTGAGGTCAGAAAGTGACCATTCACAGCCAAGAACTTAACCTGATTAAATTCCAGGTGAGTGGAGGCAGGCCACACCCCTGGGAAGCACCATTTTAGCAGATAGATGCACAATGGGTTTTTTCCCTCACTTTATTCACTGGTAACATTACAATTGGATATAGCAAATATGTTTTGCTTCAAAGGAGAGCTTTGCCTCTGACTGGTAGCAACTTGTCATGAAATTAGCTGATCTTTTGTTTCAGTCCTTTTAGCCAGGGGATGAAAAGGAGCCATTCTTTCTTTAGGGGTATCCCATGTCACCAGCCCCTTTCCAGCCTCTCTTCTGCTCCTCCAAAGTATGGTTTCTCAGGGTCACTTAACCTTTCTAATGGGCAGATGTCTCTGTAGCTTATAGACTCTATCATGGAGTCATCCTCCCACACTAGCTGATGACCAGGATCTGATGACCGAGAAGTTTGAGCCTCAGACTAGCTCCTGGGATCTGGTTTTCTGAGAAGATATGAATGTCAACGGACAACCAGGCACTGGTGACTCATGCCTGCAATCCTAGCTACAGGTCCAACTCGCGTATTAAAGCAATACTGGGCAACTCCCATTGGTTTCCAAGAGAGGGGAATAATTTGCTGATATTACAAACTGGAAGATAAGCAAGCAGATGTGCATAGCAGCCAAGAAGTCATTTTCTCCAAGGTCCAGAACTGAGGCTCTGGAATGTAACTGGTCAGTCTTCAGAGGTGTCACCACATGTGTGATCCAGGACAAATTATTAAGGTATGCCTTGGTTTCCTCATCTTGTAAATGAGGATCATCAGTCAATAGGTGCAGAATTCTGTTATCGAAATTCTTGGTCACAAATGTGTTTTAGAAATAGAATTTCTCCTGGAAGCCAGTGACTCATACCTATAATCCTAGCTATTTAAGAGGCTAAGACTTGGAGGACTTGGTTCAAAGCTACACTGAGCAGAAAGGTCTGTGAGACTCCATCTTCAAAATAACCAATAAAAACAAGTGCTAGAGGTATAGCAGTAGAATACCAGCTAAGTTAGCACAATGCCCTGAGCTGGAACTCTAATACCACCAAAAAAAGAAAAAGAAAAGAAAGAAAAGAAAATCAGAATTTCTTTGATTTTTAGAGATTCTACATTTTATCTCATCCCAGTAGAGTCTGGTACAAGAACTGTTACCAACTCACCATTCATATTAGTTTTTTGGGTTTTTTTTTCAATTGAAACAAATTAAGACTCATCTAGGTGGGATCAAGGAAAACTATAAACAGTGTCTTCAACTTAGATGGCATTTTTCTATCAGAAGAATTGTCTTTATCTTTTTTCGGGGGTCTGGTCATGGGCCTGAACTCTGGAACTGGGAGCTGTCCCTCAGCTCTTCAGCTCAAGGCTAGTGCTGTACCACTTGAGCCACAGTGACACTTTGGCTTTTTTTTTCTGCTTATGTGGTGCTGAGGAATCGAACCCAGGGCCTCATGCATGCAAGGCAAGCACTCTACCACTGAGCCACCTTCCCAGCCCTGAAGAAGAATTGTCTTTTAGGATTTTAGAGTGGGGGAGAGGGTGGGATTGGGGGAGGGGCATATGTAGTTGTATCTACCTTGAAAGGCTGTCCTGAGGACTAAAGGAACAACAGAGTATATGGTGTGTGTGTGTGTGTGTGTGTGTGTGTGTGTGTGTGTGT
>NW_012267248.1:6373088-6382512 GCF_000151885.1 Dipodomys ordii
TGTGTGTGTGTGTGTGTGTGTGTGTGTGTGTGTGTGTATGTGTGTGTGTGTGTGTGTGTGTGTATGATATCAAAAGAGGGTCTGACACATAGTTATTACATTTTGGCTATTCTTGATCTTTCCAAAAGTGACCAAAGTATAGACCACCTCAATGATGGTTAGTCATGATGTTAAAATCACTACTGGATAAGTGTAGTACTGTGGGTACTAGAAAGCTCTCCATTAGAACTTTTTCAAAATTCTGCATGGCTGTCCTCCTGAGGAAAGAGAAGTTTAGGGGGGGAAATCCCAGAGGTCTGCCCTAAAGAACAAGTAAGTTTTGGGGTTTTTTTGCAAGTGTGTAGTATCTTTATTCCTAATCACCCCCCAACTGGAAATGACCCAGTTGTCTTTCGTCTATGTAAAACAAACAAACAAAATATGGCAGAATAAGTTAAAATAAAAGTAAAGAGTATTATTCAGCAATAAAAAAGAAACAAACTATTGATATACTTACCAACAATGGTGAAACTCAAATATACTATGCTGTGTGAAAAGCAGGCTCAAAAGACTACATTCTGTATGATTCCATTTAAATGAAATTCTGGAAAATTATCAGGGGTTACAAGTAGCTAGTGCATGACCCCAAAGGGGCAGTATGAAGAAATTTGAGGTAGGAGAATGATAGAACTGCTTTGTGACCTGGTTGTAGTGGTGACTTAACACTCCTGGAGAACTCAATTTCATAAAGAAATGAAACATACAGTCAATTATGAGACAAGGAACTGTTTAAAGAATAGACAATAAAAACTAAAGGAGTTCCAAAAGTGAAAATAAAGAATAGAAAAACATGACAACCATAATGTAAGGGCTGGAAGTATGACTCAAACAGTAAAATGCTGGATGAACAAGCAAGCCAAATGAGAGAGAAGTACCAGGTTCAAACCCTGGTACCACAGAAAGAAAGAAAGAAAGAAAGAAAGAAAGAAAGAAAGAAAGAAAGAAAGAAAGAAAGAAAGAAAGAAAGAAAGAAAGAAAGAAAGAAAGAAAAAAGAAAGAAAGAAAGAAAGAAAGAAAGAAAGAAAGAAAGAAAGAAAGAAAAGTATGACCTAAGATATTTTTAATGCTAAAAGCTTTCAATTTAACTGTAGGAAAATTCACATTTTTTGGTATGCAGTTCCATATATTTTGGCAAATATAAGTAAATTATTTTATTCCAAATAACATATGCTAGTGCAGCAAAATGTGTACTCCAATAATTTGAGTTAAATACAACAGGGGTAAATTCCATCATAATAGCCAGGATGTTCTAGAAGCAACCAAGGGTTCCAGCTATAATAGTACATGAGACTCCTTACATATCATGTGAGAGATTGTGTGTGTATGTGTGTGTGTGTATCTGTGTCTGTGATTGTGAGTATGCACATGTTCACACACCAAAACTGGGCTTGAACTTAGGGACTGGGAGTTGTCCCTTGGCTTTCTGGCTCAAGGCTAGCACCCTATCATTTGAGCCACACCGCTACTTCTTTACTACTACAGTTACTATAGTTCTTCCTCTTTAATGTTTTCCCCTTCAGTTATTTTTTAAATTACTGGCAAAATCTCATCAGTAGCTTGCTCTTAAGAACATTCTCTATTTGAAGAGTGGAGTTTTTGCTACAAGTTTGTAATTTGTCCCATGCTTGAAAAATTTTTGTATACAATGAACATCGGTCCTTTTAGATGAGACCTCCCCTCCCTAAAGCTCAGAGCAATTTCTTCTGCCTTAATCAGATAGTGCAGTGAGTTGCCCATTCAATCATTGGAAAATTGATCAGGCTGGTGTATAAACTCCATCTCTCTCCTGGTGCAGCAAATGTTTCTCAAATAATAAAATTTGTTTCTGTGTATAGTCTGTCATAGGATTTATAGACCCATTTAGAAACCAAAGGCTTTGCATATTGTGCCCCTGGAATAATTAAACATTAACAACGATAATAAATCCAGAAACAGCAAGAAAATGGGAGGGGAGTGACATTTCAGATCAGCCTTCTACTGTTCGTCCATTGAAGCACATAGTTATTGAAAAACTTTAATGAGCTCCTGGTCTGGGGAAAAAATTTAACTGTTGTATGTGCAGCAGTCAGTTGAAAATACTTCAGAAAGCTCAGTCTAATTTTCTATTTAGAACCCAAAGAAGTTTCCAACAAACAAAGCCTCTTTTATGGCACTCAACAATTTCGTTTATTATCTGCCGACTCACACTGCAAAGTGAGCTCTGTAAAAATAAAGACTTTGTTTTGCTGAGTTCTGTGCTTGGAACTGGGGCTGGTGTGGTAAACATGCCTGATGAATACTTGCTGAATAAATTATTGAATGAATCTATTGAATGATAAATAGGTAGCATTTCCCTGATAGAACAGAAAACAAGTGGCTGTGTTTCGTACATTTCTATCAGGTGCATCCATGTCCTATGTGATGTCAAGAACCATACCTTCCTTAGGTGAGTTCTTCAGAAACCTGAAAGCCATAGAAAACAATTGCCAAAAAGCTCAGTAGTACCAGGCATGGTGGCTCAAGCCTGTAATCCTAGCTACTTCAGTGCCAGAGATTGAGGTGTTGAAGTTCAAGGCCATCCCAGGAATAAGTTCTTGAGACTCCATTGTACTTAACTGTCTGATAAGGTAGTGTGTGCCTGTCATCTTCATTATGTGGGAAACACAAAGGCAGGATGAAATGTCACACAACTGTCATCCCTAGCAACACAGAGAGGCATAAGTAAGAGGATTAGAGCCCAGGCCAGCCCAGGCATAAAATGAGACCATACCTGGAAAATAACCAACACTAAAGGGGGCTAGAGATGTTCCTCAAGTAGTAGAAAGCCTGCTGCCGAACAAGTGGGAAGCTCTGAGAAGAAGAAAAGGAGGAGCAAAAGGAGGAAGAGAAAGAAAGCTCAGTATTCGACTAGGAGGGGGCTATTAAAGATTCTCACACAGGAGCTGGGCACTGGCATCAGACACCTATAATCCTAGCTACGCAGGAGGCTGAGATCTAAGAATCATGGTTCAAAGTCAGCCAGGGAAGAAAAACGCATGAGAGTCTTATCTCCAATTAACCATCAAAAAGCTGAAAGTGGAGCTGTGGCTAAAGTGGTAGAGTGCCAATCTTGAGTGGGGACAGTGCCTGGGCTCTGAGTTTCAGCCCTAATACCAGAACCAAAAAAAAGGGGGGGGGATTCTCACACTGGAAGTAGCCTGGCTTCCTGACTCCTACACAATAGGGGGCAGATTTTAGTTTTCAGTCAATCAAGAGGCAAAAGCCTCTTGAGATCAGGTCTGTCTCCTCCCGCTAAAAAGTGACATGCCACTGGAAAAAGGAGCAAAGAAGCAGCTTCATTTTAGTTATATTTGTATGATCTTTAAGTAGTTGTACAAAGGGGTTACCATTCAACAAATCAGCTTACAAGTGCAATGCTTCTTGACTGATGTCATCCTTCTCATTGTTTTCCCCTATATCTCCCAACTAAATTCCTTCCCTCAAATTTTCTAGTTTCATATGATATACATTGAATATTATGACTGCATTCTCCCCCCCTTTCTCTCTGTATTCCTCTAACCCCCTTCCCTTGACCCCATCTACCACCTTTTCAAGTATCAGTTTCCTTCTATTCATTTTATTGGACTGTGAACCTAGTTTTCAAAAGAATTACATCATTTGAATTCTTCCCTGCAAATACCATACCTTAGTTAATAAGGTTGTGAGCACTTGAATACACTCCCTATGTATTCACTTGTACATTTATAAATTCATTCTACTTTCTACATATGAGAGAGAACATGCATCCTTTGTCTATCTGGGCCTGACTTACTTCACTTAATATTTTTCAGGTCCATCCATTTCTTTACAAATGATGTGATATCATTCTTCCTAATGGATAAAGTTCCATTGTCTATATGTACCACACTTTCTTGATTTATTTGTCAATTGAGGGGAATGTGGGCTATTTCTCTACATTAGCTATCATAAATAATACAGCAATGAACATGGTTGTATGTGTGGACTCACTATATCCTATTCTAATCTTTTGGATAAATGTCCTGGAGTGAAATTTCTAGATCATAAAGTAGTTCTATGTTTAGTTTTTTTGATGAATCTTCAAACTGCTTTCCAGAATGGTTGACAAAGTTTACATTCCCACCAACAGTGGGAATTAGGGTTCTTCCCACATCCATGCTAGAGTTTATATTCTTGATGGCCATTCTAAATATAGTGAGGCATAATCTCTGTGTTGTTTTGAGTTACATTTCCTTTATGGCCAGAGATGTTGATCATTCTTCATGTGTCTATTGACCATTTTTACGCTTCTTCTGAGAAGTCCCTAATTAGCTAGTTTCCTGATTTATTAATTAGGTTGTTGATTCTCTAAACTCTTTGTAGATTCTGGAAATTAAATCTTAAATTCTTCAGCTGCCTTCACAATAGCATTAGCAGATTTACAATTCACTGTGTAAAAGTTCTCCATCTGTTTAAATCACCCAGAGTTAGCAGTCAATTCAAGAATAAAGTTGGGACCAGCTTTTATTTCAACATTAAATACAAAGTTCTCAGATCTACTGTGGTCATTATGGTATGTTCACAAATAAAATAAAATTAAATTAAAAAAAAGAATGTTAACATTATGCCCACCTTTGGTCCTCAGCTCCACCCATACCTGAGCTTCTCCTTGCCCTGGAATTCCTACCCTACAGCTGGCCATTCCTTCGCTCCACCCACCTGAGTACCCACCTACCTCACTTCCTGCCCCACAGACCTTCCAGCTACCTGGATAAGGACGGGTGCTATGTGCTTCCTCTCCTGAGAAATATGACCCCTCTAACAAACCTTATAATATATTTTCTTGTGTGCCTGTTTGCCTCAGGGTGGTCCCCTGGGATGGATGTGAAGGATCCTTTCAAAGAGTCTCGAAGATTCCTGCCTGGGCTGGCTTTGAATCATGATCCTCACATCCCAGCCTCCTGAGTTGCTAGGATTAGAGGCATGAGCCACTTGTGCCTGGTGCAAAATCCATTTTTGATAACTAAAACAACATGAGATGAAACTAAGCACAAGGGAAAAGGGTACAAGCTGGCAATGTGATAAATATGATATTGACCAATGCCATAAACACGGTCTATTGTTGACCAAAACATTGTTATGCAATGCATGTGTATAAGAACTATCTGAGAGGAATTTGAGGAGGATAGCCACAGCCAAATACCAATAATGATGAAATCACATTTAGTATCAAAGACCAAAAAAAAAAATGCTAGATGGAGTTGGGTTACAGATAGGAGCTGCTGTCTGCCATTTATCTGCACATGAAATGGAGAGAAATTGTCCTGAATGTCCCGGGGAAGTGCAGTGCCCAACCCCTTGATTGGGTTGGGTATTCCCAAGGGGGAATTGATGCAGACATGAATGTTTTCTCTTTCCATACATGTGCACACAAACAGAGAGAGAGAGAGAGAGCACATTCCTAGGAGTTTAAGTCTCTACTAAATGAGGATCGCAGAGTAGGGTGGCCTGTCACACAGCATGCTGTAAGAACCTTTGGCTCCTTCTACCTGTGGACAGGATGCCTCACCTCACATGCCAGCAGCCTTTCCTCATCACCTGACCTCCATTTTTCCACTTCTTCTCTGGATCAGCTTCATATGAATCAGCTTCATCCTTACATTCTTTCATACTTGGACTCTTGGTCTCAGAATCTTTCCTCTTACTCCTCCTCCTCCTTCCTGTTCTCTTCCTCCTTCAAGAACTATATAATTCAGACAAAATCATATAACCTAAAGCAAAGGTTCTCCAAGTGCGGCATGAACATCACCTGGGAATATGTCCCAGTGCCTATGTGTCAGCAAGCCCCCAGTGGAAACTGTCTCCGGCTATCACACTTTGAGAACCACTGTGGAAACCTAGCATCACTGAACCTATGATCAAATGGATAGCTAAAAAACAAAAAAACACAGGCTTTTCTTTTCCCCACATGATTACTCCCTGATATTTCCCAAGACATCTAAATTATCCACCAGTTAACTCGATGAATTTGTCCTCATTGGTAATAAATTTTCACTTCCTTCAAGAAAATGTTTTGAGATTACTTTATTTCTTCTTTAGACACTAGAAGAAATAATCAATTTACTAAGTGCTTTTGAAGAAATGCTTGTTATCCTGGAGAAATGTCTTTGTTGCTGTTCCTGAACTCTGCTGACCTTGTCCCTAACTGTGTCTCACACTAAAGTGGAACTGGGGTGGTGTGGGGTGTTGGGTTAAGAAGCCTTGGTTGTCCTAAATCAGGACAGAGAAGCAGAACAGAATCTTGGCTCTGAAAGGAAAGTGGGATGTGACACAAATCCTGCCACCAGCAACCCAGCAACTAACCCAGCCATAAAAGGGCACTAGTGGTTCAATCAAACCTGTAATCCTGCCTACTCACAAGGCTGAAATCTGAGGATTGTAATTTGAAGCTAGCTTGGGGCAGAAAAGTCCAAGAAACGTTTATTCCTAATTGACCACCAAAAAGCCAGCAATGGAAGCATGGCTCAAGTAACGGAGCACCAAAGTGAGCTGGGTGCCAGCAGCTCATGCTTGTATTCCTAGCTACTTAGGAGGGTAAGAGCTGAGGATCAACGTTTGAAGCCAACCTAGGCAGGAAAGTCTGTGACATTCTTATCTCCAATTAACCACCAAAAAGCCAAAAGTAGGTCTGTGGCTCAAGTGGTAGAAAGCTAGCTCTGAGCAAGAAAGCTCAGGGATGAACCTAGTCCTTGAGTTCAAGCCCTAGGACTGGCAAAAAAAAAAGAGAAAGAGAGCAGGGGGGAGAGGGAAAGGGAGAGGGAGAGGGAGATGGAGAGGAAAAGGAAGGAAGGAAGGAAGGAAGGAAGGAAGGAAGGAAGGAAGGAAGGAAGGTGCAAGCCATGTGATAGTACAAGGCCCTGGGTTTAAGCCCTCATACTGGCACACAATTTTTTTAAAGGGAGGCCCTGCTTCCCTTTCCCCCCCCCCCATTCTACTATCTCTTCCTACTGAGCCAAAGCCAGAAACAAGAAGGCTCACTCCTCAGGGCCATACCTGCCCCCAGCTCCAGAGACCATATCCCATCTTCTTAAAAGTAAGACTCTGCTCTGTAGCTGGGAAATTCATTACTGAAATCCTCATTCTAATGGTGGAGCAAAAAACCAGAGGAGAATCAAATATCAACATGGCAAGTCTCGTTCCAGAATGCACTATCATTCCACAGTCATTGAAACACCAAATACTACCTGCTATCCCAGCTGGGGTCCTTGCCCACAGCCCAAGCCAGGAGCCAGTGGAGATGTACATGGAAACACATGGTGGCTTGTCCTTCCTGAGTCTGCAACCCATATCTCCTCCCCCAGGAATGGTTGAGAAGGCTCTAACAAGGGCTCCTCTGGGGTGCCTGAGGCATGAGCTCATGCATCACTGGGCTCTCTCCCTGGGAGAGCAAACCATCAACATTCAACCTGTCCCAGACCCAGAACAGCTTCACTCTGACACTTCAAATGCCAACAGTCCTGCAGTCAGTATTCAAATGTCTCTGTTCACTGCCTTCTGTCTGTCATGGTGTAGTCCCCAGGAGCCTAAAATTTGAGAAGTGAAACATGCCCTTCCCTTTCATGATTGGGGGGAAGAAACCTAGAGGCCTTTTTATTGAGCCTGTTGTTTATCTGCTGGTCACAAGCAGGCCCTCACCATGATCAGAATCCCAGCCACCTTCTTCATCTGGACTCTGATTGCTTGCAGTAGTGGTGGCCATGGTGGGAGTGAAGATTGGCCGGTGCACAGGGCCTGCAGCAGTGATGGCTTGGAGGTTCTCTACCGGAGCTGCGGTAAGGTCTTTCACAATGTCACCTGTGTTTATGGGGCAATTAAGGCCTACAGCTATGGGCTACCTTAGTGCTAACTTGGATGAGAGAGGGAATGGGAACCAACACCCCAACCCCCTTCCTACCTGCAGGGGACTTGGAGGACTTTTGGAGTCCTTGAGAGAGGAAGGAGGGGGGGTGGATGAGGAAGAACAATGGAGAGGGTAAGAAAGAGAAAGTAAGAATCTAAGCCTGTGCTGGTGGCTCACGCCTGTAATCCTAACTACTCAGGAGGCTGAGATCTGAGGATCACTGCTCAAAGCCAGCCAGGGCAGGAAAATCTGTGAGACTCTTATCTCTAATTAACCACCAGAAAACCAGAAATGTTTCTGTGGCTCACAGTGATAGAGCATCAGCCTTGAGCACAAAAGCTCAAGGACAGTTTGCCCAGGCCCTGAGTTCAAGCCCCACAACTGAAAAAAACAAGAAAAAAAAAGTAGGCAAAATATGGAGCCAAGAGAGCCAGGAAATGGTGGCTTGGGTCTATAATCTAAGATACTCAGGTGACTGAGATCAAGAGGATCATGATTTGAAGCCCAGGAAGAAAAGTCTAAGAGACTCTAGGTCCATACACATGTAATCCTAGCAAGCATGGGAAGCCTAAAGCGGGCAGATCACAGACCAGGTGCATTCTTGCTGGGGAATCAAGACTTTATCTCAAAAAGAACCTGTGATAAAGGAGGAGGGAGGAACGGAGGTGTGGCTCATGCGGCAAAGTGCCAGCCTAGCAAGCAGAAGGCACTTAGTTCAAACCCCAGTACTGCCTAAAACAATGATCAAGGAGTATTCCAAATCATAAAAAGAATTAGGGAACCGCCATCTCCACCAAGCTTTTCACCCAAGCTGTGCCCCTGAGCTAGCTCTGCAGTGCATTTAGCTGGCCTATCAAGTGAAAAAGTCACTGAGCCCAATGGTTCCAGTGCTCTGCTGCCGCCTCCACGCAGTGGTGGCCAGGATCTGTCATTTGCTGCAAGCACCTGGGAAGCAGCCATGGCCCCCCCAGGGCTTTCTCTAGTGTAAAAACAACAAAAAGGAGGCTGTGGTTTGAAAAGGCAGGAGTTGGAAACTCAATTGCCAGTGTATCCATGTTAGGAAGTAGGATCTTATGAAAGGTGTGGAGTTGAGAGAGTTCCACCTTCATGAATGGGTTAGTGCCGCTATGCAAAATCCAGAAGCTGCTCACCCTTCACTCCTGCTGTTATAACACAGCACAAAGGCTCCCATCATATTTCAGCTCCTAAATCTTAGACTTCTCACCCTTCCAGAATGTTGAGCCGATACATTCTGTTCTTTTTTGAGGGGGTGAGAGGGGGTCCGGTCGTGGGGCCTGAGCTCTGGGCCTGGGCACTGTCCCTCAGCTCTTCAGCTCAAGGCTAGCACTCTACTACTTGAGCCACAGCGCCACTTCTGGCTTTTTTCTTTTTGCTTATGTGGTGCTGAGGAATCAAACCCAGGGCCTCAGGCATGCAAGGCAAGCGCTCTACCACTGAGCCACCTTCCCAGCCTTTGACACTTAAGTTTTAAGAAAAAAACACTCCATG
>NW_012267248.1:6382562-6392342 GCF_000151885.1 Dipodomys ordii
AGGCTAGCGCTCTACCACTTGAGCCACAGCGCCACTTCTGGCTTTTTTCTTTTTGCTTATGTGGTGCTGAGGAATCAAACCCAGGGCCTCAGGCATGCAAGGCAAGCGCTCTACCACTGAGCCACCTTCCCAGCCCCAACATTCTGTTCTTTATAACTTACCCAGTCTGTGGTATTTTGTGATTGCACAGAATGGACCAAGACAGTAAGTGGGAGATATGGTAGTTATTCTAATGGATCAGAGCAACCTGCCTGCAGGGAAATTTCAATCCAATGAGTAGAACATCTGACCTAACCCATTGGGTACATCTTAATCTGCTAAGACTGCTGCAAAAAGTACGACACTCTTAGTGGCTGAAAAAAAAGCAGAACTTCATCTTCTCCCATATATGGAGGCTAAAGTCTAAGATCATATAGTCAGCAGGACTAGTTTCTCCTGAAGCTTCTTCTCCTTGGCTAGCAGATGGAAACTCCCCCCCTGTATTTTCTCAGGAGAGCAAGGGAGGCTGCGGGGCAGGGGGGGGGGTGGAGGGGGAGGCCGGAGAAAGGGGAATCTGTGTGTTTGTCTCTGTGTGCATATGTCTGTATGTGTCTGTGTCCTGGTCTCCTCTTCTTCCAAAGACACCAGGCACATTGGGTTAGGATCTTCTGATGACTTTGTTTTACATTAATCATGGGCTGGGGATGTAGCTCAGAGTACTTGTCAACCATGTATGAGGCCTTGAGTTCAATCCCCAGCACAGAAAAAGAAAGGTAGTTAGGTCTGGGTGTGCTGACGCATGAAAGTTATCCTAGCACTCAAGAAGCTGAACCAGGCTGGAAGATGGCAAGTTTAAAGCTAGTCTGTTCTATTTAACAAGTTTGAAGACAGCCTGGCTAGAGTGAGATCCTGTCTCAATACATCAGTAACTAAATTACATTTCTGAAATGGGCCTGATCACCTTTTTAAAGACCTCATCTCCAAATGCGGCTAGTGTGAAGTATTTACAACTTTAACTCATGAATTGGGAACACGATATAAAAGAGTTCCTGAGTAGGGAGAAAACAGCCCAGCTATGGGATCACCCCTGCAATGAAGGTTAGGACTGGCTCCTGGAAAGGTACAGAATTGCAAAACTCTGCCCATCTGGAGGGAAACAGAGCAAGAAAGTGCTATTTGAGCCAAAGGAGGTGGTGAGAAGAGATGCTGTTGAAGATTAAAGTTGACTCCATCTAATGCTAGGGAGTAGTGAAGATGCAGCTCTTGTGCAAACAGCTGGTCCTGATTTCTGTCACCCAAGGAGCTGGCCCTGGAACATCAGGATAATTGGGCTGCTTACCAGGACCATTTGACAGACTTGTTTTACTCCTTCCAAAAGAAGGAACATAAGCAAGAATGAGTGGCCAGATGGGGAAAGTGCTTATGTCATCATTCTTGCTTTTCCCAGGGGGGTGCTGCTGTGTGGGATGATAGGGGGGCCTAGGAAGCATGCAAGACCAAGATTATCTTTCCAGTTCATCACATGTGAAAGGTGTCTGTGGTCAACTGGCCTCGGATTCCAGCCAAGCCCAGCATGTCCTCAACTCACCACCAGAGGAGGCAAGAAGACTAAGGACATCCAAGAAAGAGCAAGGACCTATCATATCACATGCCCATCCAGGGATAGTACATCCTTCTGGAGATAGGGCTTCTCCATGGAGTTCCTAAAACTCAGGGACAAGCCAGTTTCAAACACTGGAAATAAGAGAACAGAGGAGACACAGCTTTCCTCTACATCTATGAATGGGTTAGCATTGAAGAGTTAGCTAACATCTCTCAACCCCAGTTTCCACATCTGTAAAACAAGAGCAAAGCTTACAGAGCACTTAGCAAGGTACCTGCCACATACTAGAAAACCTGCAGCAATAGGAGGTGGCATCATACCTATTTTAATCCTTCCTTCCTTCCATCCTTCCTTCCCTCCTTCCTGCCCTCCCTCCCTTTTCCCTCCCCCTTCTCTCTCTCTCTCTTTCTTTCTTCCTTTCTTTTTCTTCCTTCCCTCCCTCCCTTCTCCCTCCCTCCTTCCTTCCCCCCTTTCTCTTTCTGGTTCTTTCTTTGTTTCTTTCTTTGTTTTTTTTTCTGTCAGTCCTTGTGCTTGAACTCAAGTCCTGGAAGCTTGGGCAGCTTGGGTGCTGTTCCTGAGCTTCTTTGCTCAAGGCTAATGCTCTACCACTTGAGCCACAGCTGCACATCTGGCTCTTTGGCGCTTACCTGGAGATAAGAGTCTGATGGACTTTGCTGTCTGAGCTGGTTTGCAAGCACTATCCTCAGATATCATCTTCCTGAGGAGCTAGGATTACAAGACTGAACCACAGTCTCCCAGCTATTTCAATCATTCTTTAAGTCTGATGACTCCCTCCTGAACATATTCACACACCATCCTCATCCTCTTCTGACCGCTTTTGTCCCCTGGTACCTGACACCTGCCTCTGTGACAGCCACACGAAGTATTAGCTAACTTTTCTAAAACAGAATTATGTCCCCAGAGGCACAGAGAGGTGAGGCATTTTGTATATAATTATGGAATTAAACCGATCATCAGCCTGTTTGGCTCTGGACACCATGTTCCCCATGTCTGTGCTGTCTAGTGTTTTGAGTGCAGGTTGGATGGAATGGAAGAGAAAAGAGGAAGTGAGAATTTGACAAAGAGAACAACATTATGTAGACAAAGACTGAGGAAGGTCTGGTAGTACATGGGAGTGAAATTTGAGATTGGCAATGGGGGCAGAGATAAGAATGGGCTGTCTTTCTTTAGAAGGAGGGTGCCTTGTAGAAGAAGGAATATGGACAGCAGAGTAGAGGCCATATATGGCTGCAAACAGGCTTTATAGCCAGCAAGAGTGGAACTTCGAGCATCATCTCTCTGCCTTAAGATCTGGTGAGTCTTGAACATACTTTAGTATCAGCAGAAAGGCAAGCTGACCTAGCAACTTCTGCAGAGTGGATTCCACTTCGTCTCCTGAAAGTCACTAAGCTCTTGGGGGCTGAATGGCTGCACACACTTACCAAGTGAAGATGGTCCCCCACTTTAGCTGCTGGGTTCTCAGGGAGGCGGCCCCACTGGGCCCTTCCCAAGGATTACATAGAATTTCTTGCTGCTGTATCTAGCCTAGAGTGTAGACACCCTCAGTGCATAACAGAGGGGCTTCTGGGATCCTGCTGTTTGCCCAGCTGTGAGAGGCACATCTGGCAGAAATGGGCTGCTTAATTTTCCTTTTTTTAAATTTTTTTATTATTTTCTAGGATTTGTGCTTCCATTGTTTCTTCTCTTTTCATTTGGTTGTATGTGTGTGTGAGAGAGAGAGGCGGGGAAGGAGACCTTAGGTTAGAAACTGTTCTGAATAATCAGAAGTACTTGAGGAGAAGGAAGGAACTTGCCAGCAGTTTCTGAGCTACGAACATCAATCAGGAAATGAGCAGATTTTTTTCTAAAGAAGAGAAAAAAAAGCAGAAGTCTTACCCTGCTTAACGGTCAGGAAGGCAGTTAACAAGAGCCTTCCTCTTTATCAAAGCACAAGGTACAAGAAAATAATTTGGGAACTTTCCTTTATTCAACTATAAAGTCATTTTTAAAAGCCCAGAGACATGCCACAAATGCCCACCAGGGTATTTTTTTCCATGTGGTTTCCAGTACACTAAGATGAGGTACATTATGAAATATGTATAAATGGAATCCTGTGTATCATATGTAGTCAGCAAGGAGGTCTCAGGGAGAGCACACAAGTCAGAGTCAAGTGTTTATGGACTCCTTGTCACTCTCTTATTACATTTTTTAACATTTGTTACATTTTTCATTGTGCAACCAAATACCTGACAGAAGCCACTTAAGGGAGGAAAGATTTTTTGTGTGTGTTTGCTGGTCCTGGGGCTGGAACTTGGGGCCTGGATGTTGTCCCTTAGCTTCTTCACTCAAGGTTAGTACTCTACCACTTGAGCCACAGCTCTCTTCTGGCTTTTTGGTGATTAATTGGAGATCAAATTTCATGGACTTTCCTGACTAGGCTGGCTTCAAACTTTGATCCTCAGATCTCAGCCTCCTGAGGACCTAGGATTACAGATGTGAACCACCAGCAGCCAGCTATAAGATTTATTGTAACTCATATTTTCAGAGATTTTAGTCTGTAGTCCTTGGCTCAGTTGATTCTAGACCCAAAATGCAATAAAGCATTTGACACAGAAACAGAAGGCAAGGTGGTGACTAAAGGCAGATGCTACACTGTTGGCTCTGGAGAGGGAAGAAGCAGCCATGAACCAAGAAACATGGCTGTACAATAAGCTCTCCTCAGGAGCTTCTGTGGAGGCCTTTCCCGGCCAACACCTTCACCTAGGAAACTGATTTTAGGCTTCAGATCCCAAGAACTGTGGAAGATCTTTTAAGCCAGGGAACGGAAACTTGTTACAGCAGCAATGGAAAGGAATATGCCCATTTCACAAAGACTTGAGACAGAAATAATATTGATTGAGTTTGAATAAAGTTTGCTCCTGATCCTAAGCCCTTATCTCATCTGTAATGGGCCCTGACCTTTTCTACTCTTTTATTCCTCTTAGCTCAGGCTACCATGACATGTTATCACAGATTTGGGTCTCTTCTCACAGTTCAAGAAACTGAGAGTCTAAGATCCGGGTGCCAACAAGGTTAGACTCTTGTGGGCTTTAGTCTATCTACTCATGTAGAGTGAGATGTATAAGACCTTTACTATAAAGGCACCAATCCCATTTATGTGGGCCCACCCTTATGACATCATCACCTCTTAATAACATCACTTTGGAGTTTAGTATTTAGCATCTGCCTTTAATGACCGCCTTGCCTTCTGTTTCTGTGTCAAACCTTTCTCTGTTACTCTCCCATATTGGCAGTTGTGATTTGAATAATTTCCCCCAGCCAAGATCTTTAATCACACATGAAAAGTTCCTTTGGCCATCTAAAGTAACAGTTATGGCTCTTGAGGGGTCAGGACATAGATGCCTTTGGAGACCAGAACTCAGTCTTCTATAGCAATCATAATGCATTTACCTACCTCACAGATCTGTGAGAGGATTAAGTTGGAAGGACTACATGAAAAGTAGTTAGCATCTACTACATGTTCAATAAATCTTTGCTGCTGATGACTTTGTAAGGTATTTTTGAGTCAATAGAAGTATATTTGATTTGCCTAGAAGGCAAATAAAATAAGGAAGTGACATTGTTACTAAAATTTAATGAATTTTTGTTTTAGGAGATTTTCAACTTCTGACCAGAATAAGCAAAAGGAGGAGGCCAGTCAGTGGTGGCTCAAGCTGGTAATCCTAGCTAATCAGGAAGGTGATTAGCTTCAGAATTACAGTCAACACCCATTCTCCTGTCCTCAAAGGCAACCAATATTTCCCACATCTGCCTAAAAAGGCTTCATGAGCTGCTAATGTTTGCTACAGGGCAGGCAATTTACCTGACCTCCAAAGGTCCCTTAATTACCAAATCTACATTGAGTCACATTGCAGCCAAATAATCAATCCATCAGAGTAGTCAAGCAAGACAATTAATCAGACTTTCAGATTCCAGAATGCAAAAAGGATGCTGGCAACATATCCAGCAAAGCTTTGGGTAAACTGCAGATGACTTAGCTGCAGAGCAGAAAGAACAAGACAAGTTGATAGAATGTTTCACAGGAGAAAAAAGAAATTTAAGTTGCCCTGAGAGAAAAGGGATGGGGAAAAATATAAACCTACTTTCCTCAGAACCTAATAATTCTGAAGTAAATGGAGCATACACCAAAGAGACACAACACCCCTCACCCCCTAAAAAAAAAAGACAACCATAAAGTCATTTAGCAATACTTCCAAATATTGCACACAGAAAGCAATTTCTCCTGGAGTTTATTTTCCCAGATTAACAGGGCTATAAAACTGTACAATTAAGGAAAAATAGACATACACCCAGAGAGACAGAGATGCAATTGTAAAATGATAACTTTGGGCATGTGAGGTTGAACAGCAGGCTGCCCAGAGTAGGGCTGGCATTTTGGATCAACTGTAAAGACAGGAAAACGATAAAGAAATACAAGTGATGACAAGGAGATGGAGATTTTAAAAAATGTTCGTAGAAAGCAAATGAGTCCTGGGAGGGTAGGAAGTCATGCAAGATGCTCCAGAGACCCAGCCACTAGCTGCTCTTGGGTTCCATTTGGTGTTAACCCCTTTGCAGCCCAAACACCGAGGAGGCATGAAAGCAAATTGAAAGGAGATGCTAAATAACTTCGTGAATAGGGACCTAAAAAGGGAAGGAAGCCAAAAGGCTGTGGTTTTGTGAAGAGGCCTTTTGTGCAGGCAGGAAATGTCTTCTGAAGGGCTGTTCACTCCTTCCCTCTGATGAGATCCCTATGGACAGCTGGCTCTGCTCATGTCTGAGGAGGAGAATCAGCAAAGAGACAGCAAGGGAGGTGGGCTGTGCTCTACCCCAGCAGTCAGTTTTGTAAAAGCGACAGTATAGACAGCACACTGCAAAGCGCAGGCTTGTTGGAGTGAGGTGAATGAGCTCCAGCTTGCGTGGCTGAGTTCCTGGTATCGTTTGCCAAGCACCAGGCCCCAGTGATGAATAAACAACCAGCTGGCAGAGGTTGCCGGTAATGATACCAGTTGTCCAGGGACACAGACTCACTCCCAGGCCCATAGAATGGGATGAGGATTTGCACTGGAAGAAAAGGGTGGAATCTGCCCAGGAACTGAAGGACACCTCATTTGCCATAGTTCCTTTCCTAGGATGCCCCATAAGGTAACATCACAGGTCCCTGGTAGCTTTGTTCTAGAATGCTGGAGAAACCAAGTTGTAGAAGAAGTGTATTGGAGCCTCATAAAAATAAGTATTTGCACATCTGTGTGAGGCTGGTGAGTGACATGTGCATTTCACAGCATGCAAGGCATTCGTGGCTACACCAGACCATCAGCGGCCAAACTCCTTAGGCAGCGCTGTTAGTCCTTTCTTGAAACTCCAAGCCAGTTGTCCTAATCTCTCTACCTACAGAACAGAGAGGTGTGGTAACCAGCTCCACAGCTAGGGAAACAAAGAAAAGCATCCCCACATCCCAAATCCCTGCTTGCCTTTTGCAAGCATAATTTACAGCCCTAAGATTCACATGGGGCTGTCTGTTAAACCAGAGTGCTGCCTTCAGGATCCCTTGGTTGCAACCTGACATCTCCCTTGCCTTTTGGACTAGACAGAAACCACAGCAGCCCCAGTGAGAAACCAAGAATAGAGCAATCAAAATCCTTTTGTCTGTTAAACATTAGCACCCTTTCTCTCAGCTGAGATATTTCCTATTCAAAGAACTCTCTATGGTTTTTTGGTTTGTTTTCTTGTCAGTCATGGGGCTTGAACTCAGGGCCTCAGCGCTGTCCCTGAGCTTTTTCACTCAAAGCTAGCACTCTACCACTTTGAGCCACAGTGCCACTTCTGGTTTTCTGGTGGTTATTTAGAGATAAGCATTTCATGGACTTTCCTGCCCCAGCAGGCTTTGAACTTCAACCTTCTCAGATCTCAGCCTCTTGAGTAGCTAGGATGACAGGTGTGGGTCACCAGTGGCAGGCCTCTGTATGCTTCACTGACCATTTTTTTTCTTTTTATTCTGTGTTTAAACATAATCCTAAACAATTAGAAACTACTTACACATTTGTTACATCATAATTTTGTTAATTTAACCTTTTTTGTAGACATGCACATATTACCCACAAATTTGTTAATAGAATTGCCTTAAGCATCTAATTGAATTCAGCGAGTTTTTCTTAATTGCTTTAAAAAAAATCTTCAGTACCAAAGTGCACACAAATTATCACAAAATCATTCATTTGCTATTATCATTCTTAAGCTTGTGTCAAAATATTGGTACTACAGATTTAAATTTTCTTTGTCACCTTTGTATTCATACTTATTCCTTTTTTCTTGATATGGAGGGATAAATATTATCTCCTTGGCATGGCCAGAAGTGTTTATGCCCATTATCTTTTTTATCATATAGTTATTTTTAAATTTTTTGTTATTATAAAGGCAATGTACAGAAGGGTTACAGTTATATAGGTCAAGTAAGGAGTACATTTCTTTATGGACAATGTCACCCCTTCCCTCACTCTCTTCCAGTTTTTCCCTCCCATTCCCAACCTCAAATTGTATAGTTCATTTTTTCACCCTTTGTCCTTCCATTTCTGCCTCCCCTTACACTCCCAAAGACGTATAAATGAACAAACAGGACAAAATGAAAGGAAAATAAAAACAGCAAAAAAAGGAATAAAAACCTCAACTCAATTTCCTGGAGTTCATTTTGATAAATATTATACTATATGATCAGATGCATAGATGCCTTTGTGTTCCTCTCTTAAGAATATCATCCTTTAGTCTCACTGTATATGAATGCCTTATTGTTCAGTTTCATGTACATTAATTGTACAAAGAGCTTTCTTTACTTCACACATACGTATATTGTACTTTATTCAGATTAACCCCCGCTCCATTGTTCTCTCATTCCACATTCTCCTTACTCCTGTATTATTCAATAGCTTTTGATTTCCTTTCCTTGTGCCGTTTTCATACATAAACACAATGTCTTTCAATATTATTCACCCTCTGTCATTTTATTTCCTTCTACTTTCTCCCCTGGGGTCCTCCAAAACAATCTCACAGGTACCATTATGTTATATAGGGGGGGCAGAGAGGAAGTGTGTTTTTTAGGACTCATCCACATGGAGGGGAGGGGAATATGCCTTCTTTGTCCTTATAAAACTGGTTTACTTCACGTCACATGATGATTTCTAAGTACATCTATTTCCCAGCAAATGTCATAATTTAATTCTTGTTTATAGCTGAATAGTATTCCATTGTGTAAAAAATATACCACATATTTTTATTCATTCATCAGTTGTAGGGCATTTGGCTTCATAACTTAACTATTGTGAGTAGTACTACAAAACATATGAGAGTATAAGTTTCTCTGTTGTATTCCGACTAACACTTGTTGGGATATACACCCAAGTTGGACATCATTGGATCATATGGTCATTCTACTTTTAGTTTAATTGAGGAACCTCTATCCTATATGCCATTTTTATGATGACTGGGCATGAACAGAAGTGTTCCTGTCTACCATTTTAACCTTTTACACATTCGCTCCATGACCTTCAGCTAAACATGTGCAACAATATTTCTGTCATTTTACTTCTTTAATTTGAACAAATCATGCCAGAAATATGCCTGTCCCTAGCACTTTCCTATATAAATCTATATATCTGAATAAAATGCCCATCCTCTGTTCAGAAGGACATTATGTTTTAAATAACTCCAATGTTTTTCTTATGTGTTTCAGATGATAAACCTTTCTCTACTCTTTTTACATTTTTTTAATTGTAAAGATGCTGTACAGAGGGGTTACAGTTTCATGAGTAAGGTAATGAGCACATTTCTTGTTGAGCACTGCTACCCCTCCTTTGTGTTCTCCCACAATCCCTTCCCTCCCTCACCTCCCTCACTCCCCCCCACCACCAAAGTTGTAAAGTTCATTTCTAATATACTGTCTTGTGGGTATTATTGTTGCAACAGGTCATCCTGTGTCCTTGTGTCAGTGTTTTACTTATCCCCCCACCCCGGCAAAGATATAGACACAAGAGGTCTTTCTTCTTTGTTATTGTGTTAAATGTACAATGTGATGTTTTTGTTTCCTTTATATGTTCTTCCCCCTATGGTATATCCCCTGTTTTCACTACACTTGATTTTGGTACCCTGAATCTTATATATATATTTGT
>NW_012267248.1:6392392-6466645 GCF_000151885.1 Dipodomys ordii
ATATATATATATATATATATATATATATATATATATATATATATATATATATATATACATTTGCCTTTCTGTGCTCTTTAGAAAAAGGTTAAAATGAGAAAGATTGTCAGGTCAGCAGAGGATACAAGCTCTGAATTACCATCTAGTTAATTCTAGTCTTGTAGTTAGTCATCAAATTGATCTCTCTGTACTTAATGGTGTCCTCTCTGACCTTAAGAAGAGGACTCTTCTTTTCACAACATTCTCTCTGCTTTGGGGCTGTCTCTTCAAATGATGTGCTCTCTCATTTTGGGGTCATTGTCTTTTAACTCATTGTCCTGCCCTTGTTATACCTTGATTCACCAACTTCCTTGGGAACTTAGGCTGCTCATCTCAACACACAATCAGAAAGGTTGTTTGAGAAGAAGGGGCAGATGTTGTCTGCACAGTGCAACAATTAGGTAACTCCTTATCTTAGGACTTAACATTGAGCTATCTGCTTGGATGTTCCATGCCATTACTGGTGCTAAGTGCTGGTCTGGGTTTCCGCTGGGTTTTTGTTTGTTTTTAATATGGGACCACTTGAGCTAATCAGTTCTCCTATTCTTTTTTTCCCCATGATTACTTGGCTCATTTTATAACTCTTTGTTTTCATTCCTACTTACTTTCAAAGATCAAGAAAACACACAGTTCTTTCTGGTCTGTCCATATGGCTAACAGCATTCTGAATTTCCAAATAACAAAGAATGAGGTTTTGCACACATCTAGTGCTTAGGATGTGACCCAATTTCCTTCCCAGCTCTGTTAGCACCCGATATGCCTGCTAAGTAATTCCTAGAGACACAGCCACAGAGGTGAGATCTCCAAGAACTCAAAACAGCAGACACTGCCTTTCCTCCTATCCCAGCAACTTCCTGGTTTTGTTTATGCCTCTGTCTCCAATCAAAAAAGGATGAGGCACTGGAGTGCTCAATCCCAATCCACTCTCCCTCTTCTACAGATGGGCTTTACAGATCTCTCAATCCTGTCTGTTCATCATTCTGTGGTAGTGTAAATGTAGCAGGGGTTGGTCTGTTCAGTCATATTCTCATTGTCTATGAGGGAAGGCAAACATGCCCTACCCCAGGCTGAGAAGTCTAAAGCAGCTCTTACATGTTCTCATAATATCTTGAGAAGCAGAGTTGTAGGTTTGGATGGTCTGAAACATTTGTGTTTGGGGGAAGGCGTCCTGCGCTGGCTAATTTCCCCATAAGTCTGGCATTCTACAGGGAGAGGTCAGCATCCTGCCACCCACAAGGCAGACTTCAGGGCTTCTTGTAGAAATGGAAACTATGCAGCCAGGCTAATCCTCAGAGCTGCCATGCAAGTGCTCCCCTGTGCCAAAGAGCAGCCACTGAGCAAGAACGACAATGCATCTAGCCTCAGTCACAAAGCTCACCTGCAGCAGAATCTGGTTGAAGCGTCCCAAGCAAGTATAAAAAGCACCATGGGAACTTGCCCAATCTTGGCCAAAACTATCACATAAGCCAAGATCAGACTATCTCCTCACACCCATCTCTCCAAAGTGCAAAGAATCCTTTCCAGGAAGTTTTCTTGAGCTGATTTGCCCACATCCCTTCTTACTGAAGACATTGTAGAATTAGACTCTTGTATAAACAAAGAATCTATGAGGTTCAGTTATAATTTGGGGAGTATCAACAAGTATAAACCCATTAGAGACTTCACATGGAAATGACATTTAATTTTCTTCTGTTATTATTTATGGAGGATATGTCCCAGGACCCCCAGTGGGTGCCTAAAATTTTGAGTTGTACTACATACTGTATATACTGTGTTTTGTCCTACACATATATGCCGAAGGTAAATTTAATTTATAAATAGTCACCATAGAGATGAACAGTAAAACAGTAATTATAATAATACACTGTAATAAAATTGCTAGCAACAATACTCTTACATTTGGGGACCATTCAGAAGCAAGGGTTATGTGTCTATAAGCCCTGTGATTCTTGAGGAATCATTCCAATAACTGTGATTGTTACTGAATGACTAACAGGCAGGTAGCACATTGGTGTGCATACACTAGGCAAGGGGAGGACTCAGGTCCCCAGGGAGAGGGAAAGGTCCCATCTCACTTCCTGAGTAGCTAGGGTTCAGCTTTCCCCACCTTATTTTTCATGTCCACTTCTTACCTTTCAATGTGATTCTTTTCATATTTTTAGCAAAACCATTATTCACCCCTCTAATGAGGAAGAGAACAACAGATTTCATCATGCTCTTCAGAATGGCATGCAATTTAAAATTTATGAATCGTTTACTTGTGGAATTTTCCACTTAATATCTCTGGGCTGCTGTGGAAACTATAAAATAAAACCATAGATGAATAGGAACTGCTGAGTTGGTGTGTGAGTGTGTGTGTGTGTGTGTGTGTGTGTGTTATTCACAACGTTGAAAGCAAAAACCTATTTAAAGATTGGGACCTTCTGTGACATAAGCCTTCTTAAGGTCTATTATAGTTTGTAGTAAACAAATTACCATGACAGGAGAGACTTGATAAAAATATGTCAGGTGACTCAGGGCCCCCAGAGTCTGAAATCTTAATACCAGAGTCTGCTTCTTCTGGTCTGCAGTCTATGTGTAGAAAAGCTTGCTACAGTCTATCAAATTCAGCCTTCAGATGAATGCCCAAGCCCTTCTTCCCCCTCCCTCCCCCTCCCCTGGGGCTGTCTGTCCTAGTCTAGATCACTGGATGGAGGATGCTCCATAAGGGAAATACAAGAAACCTTGAGACTGCAGAGACCAAATTCTAGTCTGACTAACCCTGAGTTGTGTGCAATTCTAATAGAGCGGGGAGTGGGCAGGAATTCCATTTTTCCAAAAGAAACAATAGCTTTCCACTTCACACTTGGCTTCAGCTTGACTAAATTAAAAATAAAGTTCCTGTGTAATTTATGTTCTCAAAAGATAACTAAGGAGGAAATTGCCAGTGTCTCCCCTCCCCCACCAAAAAAATATCCCTGAGGTTTTAAAAGTCACATGCCCAAGAAGAAGCAGGAGGCCTAGTGCATATCACTTGATTGCAGGGCCCCCAGGGGGCTCCTTACCAGGAGCAGTGGACATTCACAGTGCTAGAAAACAGTATCAAGAGAATGAGTGAGCTAGCGAGCAAGAGAGAGAGAGACCCACAACTACTTTGCCACAAACCCATAAACCCTCTGTCTCACAGAAGGAGGTAGAACAAGTTCAAGAGGCTGTCTGTAGGTGTACTCTTCTCATATATTCATCCAAAACCCAGTTTCTAACTGGTGTGTTGTGTGTGTGTGTGTGTTTGTGTGTGTGTGTGTGTTTGTGTGTGTGTGTGTATGCACGCCAATACTGGGGCTGAAACTCAGGGTCTCACATTCCTGCTTCACTTTTTCTACTCAAGGCTGGTATTCAACCATTTGAAGAGCACCTCAATTTTTGCCTTGTTGCTGGTTAACTGGAGATAAGAGTCTCTTAGGTTTGTCTGCCAGGGCTGACTTCAAGCAAGAATCCTCAAATCTCAAGCTTCCTGAGTAGCAACGATTACAGACTTGAACCCCGAGCATCTAACTTTCCTACCTTATTTTTCCCCACCTTTTTTTAGTGACCACCTCTTACTTTAAAAACATTATTATCTCTGAGTAGTTTATAAGAATTGTCGAATACAACACATCTTGATCTTACCTTCTGGTGTGATTCTCTTCGCTTTTTAAGAAAACTTTTTTCAGCCCTCTAATAAAGAAGAAAACAGCACAAAGATGTGTTGATTTGAGAGAAAGAATATTTCCTTAGTTAAGAATTTATTTTGCAGCCTACAGCAGTCAGTTCTTCGCTTCTCCAACATTGACTTGCCAGAGCTCAGAATCCCATATTATTCATACTCATGGGATCTCATTCCCAAATTTTCTATGTCACATCAGAGATAATATGCAAACAAGGAGTGTGGAGTTTCCAATGGAAATATCTCCTCCTCTTGGCAGAGAGATCTCTCTTGCTGAGCTAAGAATCCAAAAACTTTACTTAGGTTCCTTTTCAGTGAGGCACAAGATGCAAGAAATAATGGTGAACTGGTTGGGAATTTCAGTCCAAGTCATCCTAGCATTGAGCATTCTCTTTGCTTTCTCTGAAGGACTCCATGTAGTCTGTAGAATGCCTGGGATTCCATGTTTGGGAGATATTGAGCCTCGTATCCTCTGGGAAAACCTGAGTCTCTAATGTTTCTTGACTTCTGAGCCCACTGGCTTTTAAATCAGAGGCAGCCACATTCACACCCACTGAGATGCACTAATGTGGAAATGGAGGCTCGTGGCAAAGCACCTCTGTTGACAGGATTGCTTCTTAGGAAATGTGTAAATTGATTTTGTTAACTCCTACAGGCCGGCAGGGGGATTGGACACAGCAGTGAACAATTCATTACCAGGCACAGGAAGAGTAGGATGAAAAATAGAAAAACGGATAACACTGATCTCATACTAGAAAGCATTTGGGAGACAAATCTCGACAATTAACACTCTTCCTTTAGGCTTCAGAGGGGGGCCGATTACCTCAGGGGTCCTGAGTTCAGCCTTGAAATAAAGGAAGGTAGCTAAGCAAAGACGCCAGCTGTGCCAAGCCACCTTGCTGTCCCCTCCCCGACAGTGCAACATAGCTACTTTGGTACCAATTATGTCACAAAGAAGGCTTGTCAGACTCCTTAGGACTCAGTGGGTATGCAAGTTATTGACCCTACATTGGATTCCAAGAGACTCAGTTTTTCTCTCAGCACCTAGCTTGTCCAGCAAGAGTCCCTGTCTGTTGAATCCTTCCTTCATTGCTAGCAGAGGACATCCGTGCAGGCACAGCCATGTTGGAGAGCAGTGGGGAATTTTTGACAAAGCTAAACATATTTTTACCAACATACCATATTTTTACCCGGCAATCCCACTCGTGGGCATTATTCCAGAGAAATGAAAATGTTGTTCCTACAAAATGAATGGTCATAGCAGCTTTCCTGATACTAAGCAAAAATAGACTCCATTTCCTGGCCTTCCCACAATCCTTCTGCAGGTGATTCTGGGACCTCCAGTCTGTGCATGGCCAGGCAAGCACCACCCACAAATGATTGCTCCACAGCCAAGTGCACTTTGGTGGGCTCTGCAGGTAGCCCCAGACTCCAGGGTTCAGGAGTAGTCTGTAGCCTTGGCTCTCCAAGCTCCATGCCTCCTACTAACATCTGCCAAAATTCTGCAGTTCTCCCTCATTCTCCACATTTTTTTAATGTTTGATTCTTCACCAACCTCTGCTGGTTCTCACCATTCCTCCTCTTACCTCTGTCTTCTTTATCCTTAGATCCTGATCTCAAATCTTTCCATGCCATGATCATGTTTGTTTAGGGAGCTGATGCTCAATGGAAACAAAGCTCTTTGGAGTAGTTGCATGAACTGCACCTAAGCAAAGCCCTGTCTTTCCTGGGAGAATTCTGGTGGAGTCACTGGTGGTAGTTAGTTAGCTGAGGCCCCAGGAGAAGTCCAGTCTAGTCTAACTCCTCAGCATTGAAGGAACAGGTGCTCTTTTTCAAGAGATAGACAATAGATTACAAGATGAGAAAAGGTAGGAACAGGTAATCCAGGAACAGGTAATCAATTGATACTTCTCTTGAAGCTTCCTACATCATAAATTTTATTAAAGTTAGCAGTGACTTGTAAAGAGATTCATTATGAAATCTACAGAAGGGTTAACTTTTGAGACTGGAGTGATGTGTTGTGGGTTCAGGGGCTCACCCATTAGATCACACACCTGGGAAATTGGCAGAAAAATTTGTTTGGATTTTAACAGTGTTTCCAAATAAAGTATATAATAGAATCACTTGGAGGTGTCGAAAATTCTCAGTGCTGAGGCAGCACCCAACACCTTAAATCAGAGCACCTGGAGTGAGACTCAGGCCTGGGTATTTTACAGTACTTCTCATACAGCTGTGTTTGAGAACTGGTGAGAAATATCATCTCTAACCACAGAATCAAGTTCAATGCAACCCTATTTCTAGTAGGCCCCTCTTGTCAGGAAATAGGTTCTCAGCCCTCCATGGATGTCTGAAACCATAGAGCTTGCTGGGCCTGATAACATTTCATTCTTAGCACAGATCTCAGCAAGAAAACATCTTTATGAAATGAACAGGTTTTATTTTTTCACTTGGAGGAAACACTTAACAACTTCCCTTTGGCATAATCAAAATGAGAGCATTTCCAATCTTGTGCTTAGGGACAATTATTTTTTTTGGTTGATCAAGCTGTTTGCAAACAATAATTTATTGCTTTTCTTTCCAAAGCATTGTGAGTTTACAAAAAGTGGATCAGAGTTATAGACCACTTGATTCATACTAATGCAAGAAGTAAGGCCTGGTCCTGCATCACTTTAGGACCATTATTAAGTCAAATAAGGATTACTTGTACACAAGCACTGTGATATATTGACAATAGATTTGCTAATCCAGACAGGTACTGGCTAATGGGTCAGTAGTACATACTGTGTAGATGATTTGGATAAAGAGATAACCCATATCCTGACAGATGGCTTGGGATTTTCTCCCAGCATCCAAAATGGCATGAATGTGAAATGTGTGTTTTGTATATTTTGAATAGTTTCCTTCCAATGTTTTTGGACTTCAGCTGACCATGGATAATGAAAACCATATAAAGTGGAATCTCAGGTAACAGACTATTGTACCATGCATGGTCCAAACCTCCCATGCTCAAAGAAAACAAACTTTGTTCTAAAAGACTAGATTGAAAAGACAGAGTGAGCCATACAGATTCCTCCTCTAATTGGTCAACATAAAGGCAGAACTAATGAGTTAATGATTTCCATTTATTTCACAGTTGGAAACAAGTAAAGAACCTAGGATTTTCAATTCTGCAACCATCTTCACCCTCAAAAACACATCTAACCAGGTATCAGTGGCTCACATCTGTAATCCTAGATACTCAGGAGGCTGAGATGTGAAAATCAAGGCTGAGGGGATAGAAAAGTCTATGAGATTTTTATCTATAATTAATCACCAAAAGGCTAAAAATAATGCTGTAGCTCAAATGCTCAAGGACCTGAGTTCAATTCCTAGGACTGGCATAAAAAAAAAAAAAGCCAAATAACTCATGTCTATAATCCTAGCTACTCAGGAGTCTGAGATCTGAGAATCATGGTTCGAAGCCAACCCCAGACATGAAACTCTTATCTCCAATTAATCACTCTCCCATTTTGTGCCCCACAGCCCCCCACACTGCCCCAAAGAAAAAGCTATTCACCACATTACCAGAAAGCTTACAGGGCACTAGAGTTGTTTTTGTTTTTGTTGTTGTTGTTGTTGTTTGCCAGTCATGGGGCCTGAACTCTGGGCCTGGGCACTGTCCCTTAGCTCTTCAGCTCAAGGCAAGAGCTCTACCACTTGAGCCACAGCGCCACTTCCTGCTTTTTCTGCTTATGTGGTGCTGAGGAATCGAACCCAGGGCCTCATGCATTCAAGGCAAGCACTCTACTATTGAGCCACCTTCCCAGCCCAGCACTAAAGCTCTTAATCTCTTATTTCACTAACAGTAGCTACTCTGTTGTAACCATCTAAATTCTATTTGTATTGCATTTGGTATCAAGAACCATGTTTAAGCATCTAGAAATCTCAGTTAGAATACAATATGGTATAATATACACAACTTTGAATGTATCAGTCAACTCCTAGTAACTCTGGCAGAAGAGACTTGATTGGGAGCAAAGCTGCTATTATTTGAAACAATGATCTTGTTTTGGTTTTGTTCTGCTACTCTATAGAGATGAGATTTGACAGGTAGAAAAAAAGAAGAGATAAAGAAATAATCGAAAGCATAACTAGAATACACTTGCCACACTCTAAGTTACTCTTTTTTTTCTTGACAATGGCAGAGAAGAAGTAGAAGTGTGGAGTGGAAGAAATAGAGTAGACTCAAGTACAGAGAAGATGGAAGTTTATCTTGTATTGTGCTGATAACAAGTGTGATGGTAATGAGTTTCCAAAGCCATATGCACCATCTTCTTTTAGTTTTCCAATGACCTTTGAATTCATACAAAAGAATAATTAAAACACCCCAGTCCAAACAGAGCCAGATAAGAAGGCAAACCAGTGCACAATGAGATCTGGATCACACACAGAGTGTGAGCTTGCAGAACTGGTAGCCAGCCAGTCTAAATGACAAAGTTAAAAGCTGTGTCTGTTGATTATTTTACTTAGAATTCTCAAAAATGAGTATCTGCTACTATTTAACCTCAGATTACTAGCTGTGTACCTACGTTCAGGAAGTCCATTCTAAGTCCCAAAGTAAATTCCCCCATTATTTTCAAAGCAAAGTGACTTTCCTAGCAGTTTTCAGAGAGCATTACCAAGTGTGCAAACGAGATGAATTTCACTAGCCTCGCACCCAGGTTTCCCAAGTAATTGCTGGCACCCATCAAAGTCAAAGCTGGAAATAAAAGTTCATTGTCCTCACCTCTTCTGCTGCTTTCCATCTATTTATCCAACCAGTCGATATTATTGAGCAGGCCCACAAGAAACAGATATTAGTGATTTAAACACAAATAAATAAAACATGGTTCCTAGTCTCTATAGCTTACCTCTGGTAGACTCTAAGAGGAGGGCAATGGAGCATGGTGTCTGCACTGATAGGAAAGGTAGAGGTATGATGTGGAGGATGGCAGAGAGGACCAGAGAAAGAACAGGTAAGAAACCTCAGGCCATCCAGAAAACTGTGGTTGAGCCAGTTGTGAAGGTGCAGAAACAGGAAGTGTGAGGTACAAGCTTTTCACAAGACTTTTCACCTTACTGGGAACTAGCCAAGTACACACATTTTCTTGACATTGACCTTCTCCTGCGTCAGGGTTCTTTATGCTAATAGCATACACAGGAAGCAATAAAAGCTCTGAAAGTCAGGTGAGTCACAGGAAGCCATGATGGTTAGGAAATGTTAGAGGAACACTTATGTTCCAGGCTAAGTGCTGGAAAGGAGTTAAGAGTAAGAGGAGTGCAGAGGGAATAAGAGGGAGGAGGAGTGGGCAGGGAAGCGGAGGAGGAGAAAGAGGGAAAAGGTGGTAGTGAAGTTGGAAGGATGTCAGCTAATTTCACAGTGCCTTTGCTTTGAGAATTTCATCAGCTATAGGAAAAGGTAGGCTGATTTCTGGCCTTTTTTGAAATCCAAATGATAGCACATGTACCTGCACACACACACACACACACACACACACACACACACCTTTATTACACTGGTGAAATGTAAATGAATCTCTTGAATGGTAGCAATGCCCATATCCTGGTTTGGTCTCTTCTATATGGAAGCTTTTACAATAAAACTTCCCTGAGTCTATCTATAATTATTATCAACCTATAATGTTAGCAAGAAAAAACTCCACAGAGCTCCAAGACATAACAACTAGGAGTAATTCCATGAGATTCAGCAACCTATCTAGGTCTCAAACCACCCCACCAGCAATGCAGAGGCCAGGACTTGGTACATGAACCCATTAGGGCTCCCTGACATCATGCAGAATCCCAGCAGGGTGCTCCTGCCTTCCTGCCCTCTACCACATTCTCTGCAGAGGAACTGCATTTCCAGGAATTGCATTTTCAGAACTGCTTTCTCCCTACTGCCAGCTCCCACACCCACAGTATCTAGAAATTACCAAGGAAGCTGTGTCAGCCCCCCGGACCACAGCCCAAGTACAGCCAGCCCAAGACCAGAATCCACTAATGAGGTATGAAAAAGGCTCTGGGGCTGGGATTCATTGAGGTCCTGCTGTAAGCCTAGCTTATTTCTGCAGCTCCACTCCATGAATATGCAGGAAAACCTACACAGGCAGGATTTGGTTGTGGCTGCACTCTGCACATAAGGCTGGTGCTGCTGGCTGCTTTTACCACCCTCCTCCTCCCCACAGCAGGACTGGCACTCAGCTATCTGCGAGTCCTCCTAAATACCTTCCTTCTAGGAAGGGAACCCCGGGAGTGGGGGCAACTGGGATCATTCAGGGCATTCTGGGTTCACTCACTATAATATTGTCCGCCATTGAGCTGAAGCCATCACATCGAAAGAACAGACAGAAAGAGGGAATAGTACAGAGACCAGAAAAGAAAGATTCAGAATGAACAGATCACATATTTCATGATGAACATTGACCTCCTTCGATAGCTCATTTGCTGCTCTCTAATGGAGTTTCTGCAGGAAACATTTATCTCTGCCCTCGCAGCCCAGGAGTACCAAGTCTCATTAAGCTTTCATTTTTTTCAGAAGATTCAGAATCAGGTGATCTGATTTATGTGTATTAGAAGATACTTGAGAACAGGAGTGGTGGTTCACACCCATAATCCCAGCTTGCTGGGAAGATCTGAAGTTTTGACCTCCAAGACCAGCCCTGAGAACAAGTGAGGGAGACCCCATCTCATCAAAGGCAGGCATGGTGGCACACACTCATGATCCCAGCTATGTGGTAGTTTTAAGTAGGAGAATTAAGGTCTGAAGCCAGCCCTGGACAAAAACGTAAGAGTTAACCTGAAATATTTTTCAGGTTGCTAAAGCAAAAAAAGGCCACAGAAATTCAGCTCCTTCCTATCAAGCCCAAGTCCCTGAGTTCTAACTCCAATACTGGGGCTGGGGGGCGGGTGGAGGGCAGGAGGAGGAGGGCAGGACATTTCTTAAGGCAAATTTTCAGGGTTTTCCAACCACCTTTTAAACCATATTAGAGAAACTTCCTTCACAATGTAACCCAAGCCGAGCTGCTGGTGGCTCACGCCTGCAATCCTAGCTACTCAGGAGGCTAAGATCTGAGGATCATGGTTCAAAGCCAGACTGGGCGGAAAAGTCCATGAGACTCTTATCTCCAATTAACCACAAGAAAGCCAGAAGTGGCGCTGGCTCAAAGCCAGCCTGGGTAGGAAAGTCTGTGAGACTCTTATCTTCAATGAATCAACAGAAAACTGGAAATGGTGAGGTGGCTCAAATGGTAGAATGCTAGCCTTGAGCTGAAGAGCTCAGGGACAATGCCCAAGCCCAGAGTTCAAGCCCCATGACCAACCAAAAAAAAACCTAACCATTGCGTCTTCTTTTGGTAGGTGGTCCCAAGGCATTTGCACAGGGAAAGCATGAAAAAGTAATTCCTAAAAGCAATACTTCACTAGTGTGAGTTTGCTCTCTCTCTCTCCCCCAGCTGCAGGGGGGGAGACTTTGGCATTGCCTGGAAACATTCTGGTTGCTACACTGGAGGGAAAGAAAGAGGACAGGTAACCTAGTAGGTAGACCCAGGAATGCTACTGAACAGAAAAGCCTACAAGACAGTCCCACAGGAAAGATTATCTAAAGCAGGACAGTAATGAGGAGGCTGAGAAACTCTGTTTCAAGGTTCCCACTGAACTAACTCCAAATACTCTTTCATATTCATTCCATAAACAATGACTTGGGATGTTAGTGTAATCTTTTTTTTTTCTGATTGTAGGATTTGAACTCATTGTCTGGGCACTGTCCCTGAGCTCTTTTGCTCAAAGCTAGTGCTCTACCACTTGGAGCCACCTCACCATTTCCAGTTTTCTGTTGACTCATTGAAGAGTCTCACAGATTTTCCTACCCAGGCTGGCTTTGAACCATGATCCTCAGATCTCAGCCTCCTGAGCAACTAGGATTACAGTGGCCAGCACTCATAGTGTAATCTTACCCACGATGCCTCTGGTGCTGGGAGCCTGCCTTTGCAGCATCAGTGAAGGAAAGGCTGAGGTATAGAAACAAACAAATGTAACACAGAGCCTGCCAAGGGCTGGAGTGGAAACATAAGGAAGAACAGAGCATGAGTTCATGAGGGGAGATGGAGGATGGAGAGGAAATGATGGAGTTGCAAAAGACATGTGCAAGCTCAAAAAGTATCACTCTCACATGAAAACTCAAAATAACTGTTAAGAAAGTGCACCAGTGCCCTCAGGACATTTTAAGCAATCTGTCTTTCTGCTTCTATGTGCCTTTCCTTAGAAAGACAGCCGACTTGCTTGCTAACAATGATGTTCTTTCTGGTAACAAAGTAATGGTTTATTTCCTTTTCTTCCCTTTAGTTTATTCTTCCTATATTTTAAAATATTAACACTCATGCAATAGAATTCTGTAGCTGCCAATTAACTAAGCAGTATACAGCTAGCCTCTTTTATTTTTCCTCAGAAACTTGTTTATCCATAATTGGGAAGATACAGATGAATCAGCCATTATCTAGTAACTGGCCTCTATTCCCATTCTCTCTCTCTCTCTCTCCCTCTCTCTGTCTCTGTCTCTCTCTCTCTCCATCTCTCTCTCCATCTCTCTCTCCATCTCTCTCTCTGTCTCTCTGTCTCTGTCTCTGTCTCTGTCTTTCTCTCTCTCTCTGTAGTATTGAGGTTTGAACTCAGGGCCTTGCTTTACTACTTGAACTCTATACCCAGTGCTTGTTGCTTTCGTTATTTTTATGTGAGTGTGCACAAGTTTTGAGGCTTGATTTCGAGGTCTAGGCCTTATCCCTGAGCTTCTTTGCTCAATGCTACCACTCTGCCACTTAAGTTACAGCTCCATTTGTGACTTTTTGGTGATTAATTGGAGATAAGAGTGTCACAGAGTTACCTGTCTGGGATGGCTTGTTTTATATTTTTTAATAAGGTCCCAGCTGGGTGTATAAGGCACTAGCCAGTCTCAAGGAGTAGACAATAGACTTAATGTGCAATATATTAGTGGTAATGTGTCATCTCTGGACTTCATTCTGAGGCATGGATGAGCCATAGGAGTCTCTTAAATAAGCAGGAAATTATGAGTGAAAGATAAAAAGAAGAAAATTATTACATTGAATGGGATGGACTAGAAGAGGATCAAATAGAACTACAAAGAAAGGTCTTAACTCTGAAATTTTGCACGTTTCTCCCGCTGCCTTTAATTACAATAATAAATATTTTATGAGATGGTCTATGCAATCAATGAGTCATTTTAAGGCCAAAAGTTCAGGAACTGAAAGAACTCAAATGATAACCGAATTTTCATTGATGAAATTTGAGTAAATTTTTAAGAAATAAAACTGAAACTCAACCTTCAAGACACAGCACTTAGTTCATGAATTGGGACCCTGGGGGAGGAGGGCAAGAGTGAACACTACACTGATCAATGGCATTGGACAGCTTTGAGAGTGGACAGGACCTTGACTGGACAGAGTGAGAGAGGGAGTCAGTGACAACATCACAGACATCAAAAATAGAGAGCTCCAAACAAGGGCGAAATAATGTTTGACAAGAAATGTACTTGTTTCCTCACTCATGTGACTGTAACCCCTTGTGCAGCATCTTTGCAATAAAATAAAATTTAAAAAAATAGTGAGGTCTATGTTTTTAAATAAATATTAATGACTTAGGCTGCCGGTGGCTCCTGCCTATAATCCTAGCTACTCAGGAGGCTGAAAGCTGAGGATCACAGTATGAAGCTAACTAAGGCAAGGAAATCCCTGAAACTCTTATTTCCAATTAAACACCAAAAAGCTAGAAGTGGAGGTATGGATCAAGCAGTAGACTGCCAGCCTTGAGTGAAAAAGCAGAGTCATAGAGGCCCTGCGTTCAAGCCCCAGTCTGGCATATGCAAAAAAAAAATAAAATAAAATACTAATAGTTGGGTAAACACAATTCATGTAATTGGTTTGAATTTTGATCATGAGTTTTCAGACCATTTAATGTTTTTTTCTTCTTGGCAGATCCATTACAGGATTTTGGCTTGTCTATTGACCAGTGCTCCAAACAATTAAAACAAAATCTCAACATTAGAATTGGACTCATTCTGAGTAAGTAAAAAAGCAGTACTTTGGAATAAAGCACGGCACAGCTTCTTCCTGCTGTATACAGCCAGCTGACTTGCATCCACTGTTAAGAGCTGACTAAACTATACTCCCAAATAAACTGTTTCCATCTTCATTTTCAGACCTTTCCCAGAGTAAAACCTAGGTAGTATAAAACTCTCATTTAAGACTGTGCTTTTGCACTAAAAAGACTCCAGACACTTGTTTGGATTATATAAACACTTGAAATCAGTAAGGTTAGCACACACAAAAAAAAGAAAGGGTTTTGTTTTTGGGTTTTTTTTCCCATGTTCTGGAAATTGAGCTGAGGGCCTGGGCTTTGTCTGAGATTCTTTTGCTCTATCACTTGAGCCACAGCGTCACTTCTGGCTTTTTCTGAGTAATTTATTGGGCATAAGAAGAGTCTCATGGATTTTTCTGCCCTGGCTGAAAGAAAGAGAACAACTATTGATGTTTACAGAAGACAGAGCCCTAGCCTGGCTATTTGTGCCACATGTAAATCTGTCCCCTCCTTCCAGCAATGTGGTTTATCATTTGCATTATTTTGCTTCCTGGATTGCTAATGCAAGTTCTTAAACCTTGATCCAGACAAAGATGTGTGAAATCCTTCTTCCCCACCTTAATCAACAAACTCCAGTAAAACTTTATACAGTGTCTGCAGCATCTCAAACCTAAAATGCTTTGAGGAAAGAAATAAAAGGGAGAGACAGACAGACAGACAGACAGGCAGACAGACAGACAGACAGACAACAGACAGACAGACAACAGACAGACAGACAGACAGGCAGGCAGGCAGGCAGACAAAGGAAAATGCAGAAAGAACCAGAAGCCACAAGAAAGTTCACCAAAGCTCCCAGTGCATCATGTGTGCCATGGTGGTCCCCACAACCATACTGGGAATCTGTGGCTTGACCACACCCTACCCCACTACTGCCTATGTCTCTTGAAAAGTTCTAGAAGGCAGATTGCAGACACCCTGTTCCAGAATGAGGAATATGGCCAGTGAGTTACTTTGCCCCAAACAGGCAAAGGGCCACTTTTACAGCCAAGGTGCTGGTTGTAATCCCCTGTAGCATAGTCCAAATGCTGTTTTGCCAAGAAAAGAAGAAAGCTGAGCCTTGAGAAAAAAAAAAAAAAAGCTCAAGGATAAGGCCCAGTCCCTGAGTTCAAGCCCAAGACAGCAGCAGGAAGAGGAGGAGGAGGAGGAGGAGGAGGAAGTTGTTATTCACAAAGAGAAGAAGGGGAATCCACAATTTAGGAGCCTCACTGCCTTGAATATGGAGAAATATAGTAACAGCATTGTTCTTCGTTTCTTTAGGAGAGGACATCAGAGAGCTGTTCCTTGACATAGCTCTGGTCACTAAAGGCTCTCCAATTTTGAATTTTTCCTATCCTGTCTGTGAAGAGGATCTGCCCAAGTTTTCTTTCTGTGGAAGAAGGAAAGGAGGTAAGCCATCCCTTGCTGATAACCTGTACCTGAGGTCAGGAGCCCGGAGCAGTGCTTTGCTCAGCCCCTCACCTATGGCAACCTTGACTTCATCTGTCAGTGCCTGATATATAAAAAGAACAGGAAAATCCATCCAGGGGCTTACTTTACAGGGCTTTTATGAATACCAAACTGAAATGGTGCATGAGATAATTTCAGACAAAATTGTTGCTGTGCGTGGCACTTTATTTTTATTTTATTTTTACAAAAAAACAAAGGCTGGCAGTAGAAAGGACCCACAGTTTCAAAAAAAATTCATGAGGATTCAACCAGTTTCCAGGTTTACTCTCATTTTTTGGGGGGGGGAGTCCGGTTGTGGGGCCTGAACTCTGGGCCTGGGCACTGTCCTTCAGCTCTTCACCTCAAGGCTAGCGCTCTACCACTTGAGCCACAGCACCATTTCCAGCTTTTTTCTTTTTGCTTTTGTGGTGTTGAAGAATCGAACCCAGGGCCTCAGGCATGCAAGGCAAGCGCTTTACCACTGAGCCACCTTCCCAGCCCCCTACTCTCCATTTTTTTTAGTGGCAGGATCTCCTCAATATCATAATGAACTCTGAAAAATGAAACAAAGTAGAAGGAAACTAAACCAAAGTGCATTCTGTCATTGCCATTCCCCATCGGAGTAGAAGGCAGATAAAGATATTAGATAGCTAGACTCAAAGCAGAAAAGCTAAAAGCTTCAGGCTATTGCTTCCATTTTCTTAATGAAGAATCCTACTACACAGGGACTGGTGGTTCACACCTGCAATCCTAGCTACTCAGGAGGCTGAGAGCTAAGGATCAATGTTCAAAGCCAGCCCAGGTAGAAAAGTCTGTAAGACTCTTTTTTCCAATCAACTACTAGAAAGCCAGAATGTTAACCGTCCTTCCTCTCCACTCCTCCTCATCCTCTCCTGAGAGTCAGGCTAAGGTTTCAAAATGTTCCTTTGTTTAATGAAAACTTATCTATTCTCTGATGGCCTTCTCTAAGAGCCATTCCCTCCTACTCAGGGCCTCCATTCTATTCTTACTGGCCAATAGGGAGTAGAACTCAACTTCACACTCCAGAAACATCCTCTTGCCCATTTCTCTACTCAAGGAAGCTAAGGATTTCAGCAGCAAGAGTCCTTGAAAAAAAATGACCTTATCCTTTCTAAATGAAAGCTGCAGAAGACATTGGAGACTCTTTCCTAGTCCAAGAGATTCAGGTGAACGAAGTATATCTGCAAGAAAAGAAAACAAGGAACGTAAAGGAAGGTAGACCAGAAGGAAACCCAGTGCATCATGGGGGTTTGCAGATTGCTGTCTTGCAGCACTGAATGCATTGTACTACAGGCTTTGAACCTCACTTGTCATCCACACCATCTGTGAGCTTCCTGAGAGTCACTTTTGTCTCTTTAGTGCCCATACAATCATCTAGCAGTGCCCATAGGAAGCTGGTCTCTGGATCCCTGAAAATGTCAAAATCCATGGATGCCCAGTCCCTTTACATAAAATGAATAGTAGTGTTTAGAATCTGTGGTCACCTTAATGTATACTTGAAATCAGCTCTAGATTACTAACATGTAAATGCTTGCTGTGTAAATAGTTGCTATACTGTATTGTTTAGAAAATAATGCCAAAAAACCCAGCCTGCATGTTTAATACAGAAACAATGTTAGATAGTTGGTTGGTTGGCTGATTCATTTGGGTTGGTGAATGGGTAGGTGACTCTGTTGGTTTTCAAATATTTTTGCCCCATGACTTGTTGAATCCAAGGATGTAGAACTTGTAGATGATGAAGGCTGACTCTGTTCCAGCTGTGGCTAGTACTTAGGGAGTGCTCCACACAGACACACAGAGGAACCAGCTAACTTTATCCAGAGTTGTACCAGCTTCTGTTGTAAGAAGCTTGCATCCATTAAGTCATTTACTTCCTGCCTTATAAGTAAATCCATTAATATTCTAAATCCATGGATATGAAATCTGAGCCACAGAGCTTTAGCAATCTCTAAACTTCAGATTACAGAGCTGGTAAGGGACTAGTAGCCTAGACCTTGTCAAGGTCGCTCCCAACCCCTAGTTTTACATTGGGATGAATGAACGAACAATGGAATCTATGGAAAGAAATAAATGCATCTTTAAGTTAGAAGTTTATTTTTTAAAATCACTTAAGGACTCTTGCTGTTCACTGATCTTGCTATGTTTCAAATTAAGATATATTTTTTTCCTTTTAGCTAACTCAATAGAATATGTCTTCCACCAGTTTTCTATCAACTTCCTAGAAAGATTCTTTATGAATTGAGTATATTCACGCATTGCTTCACCATGGTTAACCCTTGTTAGTTTGCCTCTATTAACGTTTTTCTATCTTCCCTCATCTAGACCAACCAAAAGCCCTAGCTAAAACCTTCTACTTTCCCTTCCTGCCTCCCTTCCTCACTCCAGCCCTTCCCTCTTGTGTCTCTTCCTTTTTACTTCCTTTCTTATCTTCCCTCCTTTCTATCTCTCTGTTTACTCTTTTCTTTCTTCTCTCCCTCCCTTCTTCTATCTACTTCCTCCCTTTTTCTTTCCTTTCCTTCCTATTTTACTTTCTTCCACAATGGCAAAGTCCTAGTCTGTACCAAGTGCTCTAGTAAGGCTAAGACAAAATGTTTTCCATAATTGAGGATATCCTGATTGCCTAGAGGAAATGACAGATGCACAAGCAACAGCTTCAAGTTGTCCTTTGTGCTGTGTTCAATGAAGAGGAACAGCCTGAAGTGGAGCTGGCTCCCAATGGATTCCACTGTTGGAATACAAACAGGAAATTGAACAAAGGACTACTTTCCTATTTCCCTTAGATTAGGTGACTCATGTTGCATTACATAGAAGATAGATAGGTAGATAGATAGGTAGGTAGATAGATAGATACATAGATACATAGATAGATAGTCTAAAGGCCAAACTGTTAAAAGACTTTGTCCTCAGGATGGTGGTATTGGGAGAGGTAGAGCCATGTGAGAGGACCTTAGGTCATTAGAGGTGTGAATTCAGAGGATTATAAAACCTTGTTCCTTCTTCTCTCTCTTGCTCCCTGTCTATGAGTTGAGCAGTTTTCTTTACTAGGAGCTCCTCCTATGATGAGCTACCTAGTCAGAAGCCCAGAGAAGACAATGATGCCCACAAGAACTGCTGATTTATGGTGCAACCATTCCTGTAAAAGCCAGTTTTCAGCAGAAATGTAGAAGAAAGTTCTATTGCAAAACATGTAAAACAAATATGGACATATCTCAGTTCTTACTCTATGTACGTTATAGGACAAAAATAGGTTTGGATTTTGCATTAATTTTAAAGGCTTGTAACTGAAAGAAAATATCACGGTAAGAGCTATTTCAAGCAAAGAATTCTTCAGGGAATAATTGCTCTCTGGTTTATCTTTTGTGTAAATCTGAACTTTTCTACTTTAAGTGCTTGTCCAAAGTGGGGAATATATCATAATTAGATGAATTTCAATGTATAGCAGCATAGATCCCCTAAGAGCTATATTTAAAGCCTAGCATGATAACTGCCCATAAGGCAGATATTGTCCCTGACAGCATCTAAAGGATTGGATTATAATATTTATTGATTTTACATATGCAAATAAGTCAAGCCACCACTATGGTTACAATGAATGTTCATGCTGGCTATTAGTTTTTCTTCCTTTCTTTTATCAATGGCATTTTCCTGTTTGTTCCCAGTTCTTGCTGAACAATTTGCACATAATAATCCTGAGTGTCATTAACTGCAGAGCTTTCTAAATTGAAATGTCTATATCCAATCTTAACCATTCCATCTAAATCAGCAATTCAAATTCCATTGGCTGACTTCTCTATTATTTCTGTTTCAATGTGCTCCTTTCCACAGGCTAGTGAAAGGGGAGGAGGGATCTTTGGGTGAACGATAGGAATGCAATCTATGTATGGCTTATATTTGGGAAAAAATTCTCATAAATACTTTCTGCAAAAATTCCTTATACTTTGCACTCTTATAGGAGAAGACAAGGTAAAACCTACCTTTCAGATAAAGGCTACCTTGAAGAGCATTAATCTATGTTGACAACCCGACAACCTCTAAAAGCATGCCAGGAATGTAGCACCACTGTCAAGAGCCTCATTATTCAATTATTTAATGTTCTCTGTATATGTTAACAAATGCAAGCCCAGGGAACTTGCTCATTGATTTCTGCCATAACAGAAAGGGATTAAGCAGCTATGTCTGAAACCTCCATTATAAAATATGTCACCTCTGTTCCACTGTTAGCACCTTTTGTTTCTGGGGCATTTTAGACCACCTGCTCCTGTGAGCGCTGTTGCTATGAGCTTTCTGCTCCAGTGGTCCCTGTACTGCATTCTGAGTCCCCTCCTAATCCCAGCTATGGGCTTTATCCTTCATCAATCACTGTAAATAGCCCACATGACAAATGTCTTGATTTTGTTTCCCATGGCTCATGGAGAGAGTGATAGGTCTCTCTACCTAGGAAATTGCACCATTTCTCCTGCCATCACATTTCCCACTATCATTTTGTAGCTGCAGGCAGGATGTTACCAAGAGTAATATTATTCTGATAGAAATAATCCCTGGCTCCCTACCTTATCATACTGCAGTGTTTCCATTCGCCGCTAGGAGGAGAATCCCAGCCCAGCAGTTCTCAAAATTGAACATACCTCAGCAAGGCTTGGAGAATATTTGTCTTCAACAGCACATTACAGAACCCATTCCAGAGTTTCAGCATATCTGGAGACAGAAGCCTAAGAACTTGCATGTCTTACAAGTCTTCAGACAGAGTTGATGATGCTGGTCCAGGGACCACAGCATCACTATATTAGCTTTGTGAATAGACACAGGTTTTGAAGCCAGACTACAGAGAGCTAGAAGGTATGTTACCTCCATTTCCCACCTCTGTGACTCAAGCAAGTTACTTAACCTCCCTGAGCTTCAGTTCCTTTATCTGTACAAATAAGGAAAATGTGAGCAACCTCATGGGGTTCTCATCAGGGTAAAATGGGATATTGTATGTGAAGCCTTATCATGGGATTAGGAGAGTAAACACCCACCAGGTGGTCAGTGACAACGACTTCATACAGCTAAGAACACACAAGGCTCTGAGACCTTTGAGAAATTACTAGTCTCACAGTAGAAGTGTGTGTGTGTGTGTGTACGTGCGCGCACGCGTGCACGCACGCATGCGTGTGAGCCCTTACGGGGGCTTAAACTCAGGACCTCAGTGTTGTCCCTTACCTTTTTCTCTCAAGGCAGATATTCTACCACTTGAGCTACAGCTCCATTCCTGGCTTTTTAGTGGTTAATTGGAGATATGACTCTCATATACTTCTCTTCTTGGGCTGGCTTTGAACCACAATCCTTAGAACTCAGCCTCTTGAGTAGCCAGGATTACAGGCATGAGCCTCGGGCACCCAGCAGAAGTATGCATTTTAACAGGCACCTGGAAAAGCAATGGAGGCTCCTTTGATCCTTGGAAGTTTAAGGCCTTTTCCTTCAAAATTAGCAGGAAAGATGTCTTTGCCTCAAGCCTGCTTATTCCCTAGTTGTCAAAATATGGAGTCTTCCTGGCCCTTGTGCATTTCCTATGAAACTGGAAATGTGAAGTTCCAACTCCTTTCTTATCTTCATGTTTTATTCTTTGTCGACCAACTTAAAGCAGCTGGAGATTTCCTCCTGCACAGATGTAATGGCTGAAAGTTCATGGACTTACTGAATTAGCAGAAAATGCCTACCATGAACTGCAGAGCACAGACCTAGGAAAGTGGCCACCCTAGAAAAGCTACCAGCAATGACCAGGCAAGAGAGGACTCTTCCTTTCTAGGCAACATGAAAGAATATACATTACTGATAAGGAATCCAACAGCTCTGGGCTTCTCCATCCACAAATCTGGGTGCATTTAGAAATGAGCATGTTGAAATGATTCTTTGACATCAGCCAACTTATTCCGTGAGTAGTGAAACCATCTTAATAAAACTAATGATGAGGAAGTGGCACTGTGGCTCAAGCAGTAGAGCGCTTACCTTGAGCTGAAGAGCTGAGGGATAGCGTCCAGGCCCAGAGTTCAAGCCCCACTACCCACATACACACACACACACACACACACACATACACACACACACACACACACACACACACACACAAAAGGCTAAAATTAATGATGACCTAGGACCAGAAAAAGTGTTAAGTTCCTAAGACAATTCAACCTTCTTTATTAGTCCTTATCCTTTTATGAAATTCTATCAGTCAAATTCAGTGACTTACACACTTTCACACAATAATCAGTTAAAAAGCTAATTAAGAAGAAGGACCACCAAAATGGAGAGAAAAATGGTAAACAAATACAGCAATAGTACTCACTGGACACTATGTTGAAAATGAACTATACAATTTGAAAGTAGGCATGGGAGGAAAAAACTAGAGGGAGCAAGGGATAGGGGGATATTATCCAAAAAGAAATGTACTCTTTACCTGACTTAAGTAACTGTAGCCCCTCTGTTCATCACCTTTATAATAACAATAATTTTTTTTAAAAAAAGGACAAGCCACATCTTCCAGAAAGTACCAATCTGTCCATAGTCACTAACATCTGCATTTTTTTGCCAAGTGAACTCAGGGCCTTGCACTGTTATATGGCTTCTTTGCTCAAAGCTGGTGCTCTACCACTTGAGCCACACCCATCTTCCCGCTTTTCTTGTTGGTTTATTGGAGGTAGAAGTCTCACAGACTTTTCTGCCCAGGTTAGCCTCAAACTGTAGCTTCCTGAATAGCTAAGATTACAGGCATGAGCCACCAGTCCTAAAGGTATTTGCATTTTAAGCAAGTAAACATCCCAAAAGGTCAGCTGGGCATGGACACTGGAGCCCCCTTGTCTGAGAGACGCAGCCCTCTATCATGCTTACTGAGTCAACCTCCTTAGTCAGCCGGCTCTTGTCCAGAGCTGCCTACAGTTCTGCAGATCAAGCCAAGTTCTCTCCTCTTTCCTCCCATCACCAACGTCTTCATTTCCATACCAGTGGAGCCAATCAGCTCACCATTCTACAAGTTGTATATTGAGTCTGGTCATCTGCAGTAATCTACTGGGTTCGTAGGGAAATAAAGCAATTTAAATATTCTTTCCCTTGCTGCCAGAAATTATGTATTTCTCTAAGAGAACTTAAGCAGCAATAACAAATAGGCCTGGCAGGAAGAAGGACATTGAAAAGAAATTATTTCACCTCCTAGCCCTCCCTTCCAGGATTTAACAATGGGCACAGCTCAGTCCAGAAGAAGCCTCATGACTCACCTGTGGCCATTTAGCCCCTGGACCGTGCCCATTTCCAAGTGAGATGTGATAAATCTATGGCATGCACTGGTTTCAAAGACTTTGTGCCAAAAATAGTATGCAGAATATAAGTGTATCATAAATACAATGTGTCATTCTATGCCGAAATGCTAATATTTAATAACCAAGTTAAACAAAATATTTCATCAAATGAATCTCAGTCATTTTACTTTTCCTTGTTTAATATGCCTATTAGAAAATTTAGACTTACATTTATGAATCACATTATATTTCTGTTAATGTTGATTCCAAACTATGCTGTCCAATATGGCAACAAGAAGTTATACGTGGCTGTTTCAATCATATCCATTTAATTAAGTTCCATGTTGAACTCATTTGTCACATTAGCTACTATGCAAGCTCTTAGAGTTCCAGGTACCCACAGCTAGCACATTTGATAGCCCACATACAGGACACTAGCACCTTTGCACATTGTTCTGGTGCATTGGGATCTGACCTGGTATTTCTATACTCTTCTAATTTAAATCTGTCCCGAACTCATGGACATTTATGCTAGAAATTTCCTCCCACAACCAAGCTCAAACCCCAGGACTTTGTCTTCTGCTCAAATCCAACATTAAATGTATGGCATGATTTTCAAAGACCCTTTATGGGAAGCCCAACTCCAAACAGATCACCATGCATGACCTCCTCTCAAGCTGACCATCTGGGCTGTTCCCTCTTAATCCAAAAACCTCTGTATTTGTTTCTAATTGCTGCGGTCATGATGATCACAAACTTAGCAGTTTTCAACGCTGACTTAGTCTCTTCTAGTCTAGACGTCAGAAATCTAAGATCAGCATATCAACAGGGCTGTGCTCCTAGGAGAACACAGAGGAAGGGGACCTGTCTTCTTTCCATGTCAGCTTTCTCCATGCTGCCTGGACTCCTCGACTCACTACAGCAGCCATCCTCTCTCCACATAGTCTCCTTGATGTGCTATCTCCTTCTTATCCAGATTCTTGTAATTATACTTGGTCCACATGGGTAGAGCAAGATAACATCCCCATCTTAGAATTCTTTATTTACTATTCTTATATCTGCAAAGACCTTGTCGCCATGTACATTAAAAGTTCAGAGTTTCTGGGGTTTAGACTGTGGGAGACCATTGCTACCCAGAAAACTAGCATAATTTATCTGACTACTGCATGCTGGGTAAGGAAGGCAAAAAATTGTATATATTCCAAGGAAACCTCAAAGTCGACATGTTTTGATTAAAATGTCCTCAGAAAAGTCATGTAACTCTGAGAACTTCACAGATCATACAGTTGCTCATGGGCCTGAGGCAAGATATGAGTCTTAGAGGGTCATATCATTGCTTTCTATCAAAGCTCCATCAAAGGCTGACTACTGGGCTATTACTGTCACCAATTCCCAGGCTCCCCAGAAACTCCCACCTGCCACATCCTCGACCCACAAAAGAAGCTCTTTGTCCAAAAGCCAGTGGCATGACTCATGTATTGAAACCATCTCTGTTGGAAACCAGCCTACTATTAGGGAAAAAGAGTGGAGATAGTGAGCATAAATCTGAATCATCAGAGAGGTATGAGTAGAGGGCCTCAAATTAATCAACCTAGGAGAATTCCTTTTACTAGGGTTTGACCTCAAGGCTTCACACTTGCTCAGCTTGTGTATTTTGCATGCTACCACTTGAGCCATTCCTCCAACACAGCCTTTTGCTGATTCCTTTGGAGATGGAATCCTAAGGACTTTTCTGCTTGGGCTAGCTTTGAACAGTGACTCTCCATGTCTCAGCCTCCTGAGGAGCTAGGATTATAGGTATAAACTACAGGCTCCTAGTTCTAAGAGAATTGTGTGTGTGTGTGTGTGTGTGTGTGTGTTGCTACTGGGGCTTAAACTTAGATCCTAGGCACTATCTTTGAGCTTTTTTGCTCAAGGCTGGCACTCTGCCACTTGAGTCATAGCTCCATTTCCAGCTTTTTGATAGCTAAGTGGAGAGAAGAGTCTCATGGACTTTCTGCCCTAGCTGGCTTTGAACCATGATCCTGAGATCTCAGCTGCCAAAGTAGCTAGGATTATAGGTATAAGCCACTGGCACCCAGCTGAGAAGTCTTATTTAGTAATTTTGTAAGAGCTCCATTGAAAGTTCACAGTGAATGTTTTCAATTTGTCAATAACAATAAGCCTCTTTATGCAGTAAAGACTTCTTCACAAGCCTGGCTGAATACACAGGGGAAGAGAGCCAAGGAGCATGGCTGAGGTCAAGCGAAGATAATCCATGCAGAAGAAAAGTAATCCAAACTCCTATTACATAGTTTTGAACTTTAAAGTATGGTGGTGATTCCAAAAAGATCCCACTGAGGGGTCCCAGAGCACACTCACCCTCAGTTCAGTCAAAGGGACTGCACAAAATTCCGAGTGTTTCCAGGAAGTATTTAGAAGTAATATATTCTGTGTACGTGCTTATGGAGTTTGAATTCAGGGGCTGGGCACTGTCCCTTACCTTTTTCATGCACAGCTGGCACTCTGGCACTTGAGCCACACCTCTACTTCTGGCTTTTTGATGATTAATTGGAGGTAATAGTCTTATGGATATCCTGACTAGACTGGCTTCAAGCCAGATCTTCAGCTCTCAGCTTCCTGAGTGGCTAGGATTACAGATGTGGGCCATTGGCCCCAATTGGGGAGTTATATTGAGCAAGTTCTAATGACTGATACTGGTCTTCACACACACACACACACACACACACAAAATAAAGTATCTGCTGATATGTCAAGGCATCCCCCAATCTTCAAATCCAGCTTGTAATAACTCATTTTTTTTCATTGAAGGTTGCACCACACTGGTCCACTATTCAAAGGCAGTAAAAGTCCATCCAAAAGACTGAAGAAAACAGGCCAGACATGCTTTTCTCCTCCTCTAACCACACTTTCCTTATTGCTGGTTCCTTATCCCCTTCCATGCAAAGCTTTGGTTTTCTCTGCTCTGTCCCTGGTTTTCTGTCTCATTCTGCCTCTCTATTTGTCTGTCTGTCTGTTTCTCTGTGTATGCCTCTCTCTCTCTCTCTTTCTGTCTCTGTCTTCTCCCAAAGTGTGTAGTTCAGGGACAATGCAGGGCATGGAAATTCTCCTTGCTAGTTGTTGGAACAAAAATCAGGGAGCTGCATCCAGAACATTCTGATGTATGTCTAGGCTTCATGGCCCTATTGTCAGAAACAGCATACTGGTAGCCAAGCTTCTTGTACCTCAACTAGCTCAAAGATAGTGTTGATGTACATAGGAAAGCAGGCAGTGGTTTTAGTCTGTGTTTGGCAGCTGTGATAAACTACCTGAGACTGGAGAATTGACAGAGAAAAGAGATCTCCATGGATCTGGAGGCTGAGAAGTCCAAGACCCAATCACTGCACCTGAGGAGGACTTTATGCTGATTTATAATAAAGAGGACAGCACAGCCAAGCAGGAAAAAGAGGAAACATGAGGTAACACCCAGCTGAATAGTGCCCTACTCACATGATAACTAATCCAATCTCTGGAAAGCAGACCCCCACTTCCGGGAGGACTCAATCGCTTCGTCAGGATAGATTCCTCTTAACCCAGAGGCATTTTAAAGTCTCACTACCTCTATGACACCAGGGACCAGTATGAGATTTGGTGAGGATGACCCATACTGAAACCATAGCAGACACTTTCTACCAGGACATGCTCATTCAGTGTCTTCTCCTAGCAAAGATTTGGATAGATGTAGGCATGAAGCAGAGGGAAGTCAGGAGGGAGAGGAACTGAGTGAGGAGAGGAAAAGCCATTCAGAAGTGTTGACGGGAAGCTGATCACCAGGGTAGGGAGCTGACGCCCCGTCCATCAGAATCCTTGAGGATCTGCAGTGGGTGGTTAAAAACTGTCCTAAATGTCAGATGACACCCCCCCCAACACACACACACTCAGTTGAGAACATTCCCCAGGACTCCACTTCCCTGTACTTCCCTGTTCCATTGGCACCTCCAAAGCCAAATAAATGCCCAGGCAGCTGAGAGCCCTGAGCTGGGAAGATGTCAAAGAAGCTGCCTCCCAGCACACTGGTGGGGATTTTCCAACATGGGCTGAGGGGCTGTGACCCAGACACCAAAATAATCTGTCCGTGAGACTCAGCCCAATGCTGGTCCAATGGGTGCAAATTGGATTTGGGGTTCCACTCACCACTCACCAGGCCCACTCCCTGCAATGGACTGGGAGGCCCAGTAAGACTCTTCTGAGACATTGCAGTCAGGCAAGTCTGAGACTTCTGAGGGTTGGTTGAGAGATAAAAAGAAATCCAAGGCTCTATATGATCAAGGGTAAAATGGTTCAGAAATGTGCAAAGCCCAGAATTCCCCCTAAAAAAGTTTTTAATTTTTAAAAGGCCTGGGGGGCGCCAAAAACCTCTCAAACCAGGACACCAAATGAAATAATTAAAAATGATAATTTGACTAGGCACTGGTGGATCCAGCCTATAATCCAAGCTACTCAGGAAGCTGTGCTCTGGAGGATGGAGGTTCAAAGCCAGCCTAAGCAGAAGAGCCCATGAAACTCCATTTCTAAATAACCAGCAAAAAGCCAGACTGAAGGCATGGCTCAAGTGGTAGAGTGCTAGCTATGAGCAAGAAAGCCAAGCATGTAAGAAGCCCTGAGAACTGGAACTGAATATACCTAGAAAATATCATTGTAAGCAAAACTAGGCTGGCACAGGAAGACAAATCTTATACAATCTCCTTCTGTGTGGAATCTTTCAAGAAGAAAAGAGACTAAATCCATCAACTCAGTAGAGAGTGGTAAGGATGAAGGAGAAGGGAGAGGGGTTGATGTTGGTCAGAGGGTACAGAGGTACCGTGGGGACACTGAATCCATTCCAGATGTCTTATTTCCATGCTGCATTGTTCACTTGGAATCTTCTGAGAAAGTAGGCTCAAGTGTTCTCATCACAAAACAGTAATTTTAACAATGCTCACTAGGTGAAAGGATGCTTATGTTAGCCATATGTGTCTTAAAGATAAAGACATTCATTTGTCAATCATTCACTGGGGTGATAATTGCCTTCTTATGCCTTATCTAGAAAAGGGGCTCAGAATGAGGTCTCGGATGTATCTTAGTGGTAACACGCCTGCTTTCTACATCAACGGCCCTGGGTTCCATCCTTATCAAAAACAAAATTAATTAAAGTAAATAATCTTTTTGACCAAAATCTTTGTTCTAGATATACCAATTGAGTTGGCATCATATATTGTTACTCTTAAGTATTTTTACATTGCTGAGCACCCTCATAATGTTCCCATGCTGATGGTATTTTTGTAGAAAGTGTCCACATTTGGAGGCAAAGGCTATGAGGAGCTAGGAAGAGCTGGGAAATGGGGAGGTTTGCCTAGCAGAGTTCATGAGCACAGCACACCCCCTACAGCACAGAATCTGTACTGCTTATTGACAGCAAAGGCAAAGCGGGACACTGGCCTTGGTTCAATCAGCATCCCACAGTATCCATCAGTGTCCTTTTATCTCCACAATTTTATCTTCCACAATTTAAAACTTCTTAGGAGGCTGGAATCTGAGGATCACAATTTAGAGTCAGCTTGGACAGGAAAGTCTGTGAGACTCTGATCTCCAATTCACCACCAAAAAGCTGGAAGTGGAACTGTAGCTTCAGTGGTAAAACACTAGCCTTGAGGGAAAAAAAAAAGCAGGGATAGTGCCCAGGCCTTATGTTCAAGTCCCAGGACCAGCACAAATATTATTATTATTGTTGTTATTTTCCAGGGCTGTGGAATTCAGTGGTAGAGCACTTGCCTACCATTCATGAGGCTGATCCCCTGAGAAGCACAAAAAGAAATGAAATAAAATAGTAATATAATAAGAGAAATCAATTTCCTCTCCAAAAAACAAACACAAATCAGTTTTTAAAAATATCGATGTTTCCAACTAGGGATGTGAATATCTTTTAAAACAGGTGAGGATTTCAAAAGAAGGAAAGAAAGAAATGGCTGCAAATATACTGGGCTCTTTTTATAGCCCTGGAGTGTGAGGATGTTAATTAAAGGGATCTCAGAACTGGAGAGGATCTAAAAAAGGAAGGAGTAAAGGTACAATTTTAGATATTGTTTCATTAAGTTCACAACAACAACCAAAAAAGACAGTTCCATGAGTTACTTGCAACTCTTGTCAAGATCTTGATAACCCCTGTTACCACAAAAATAAAAGCTCCCATTGAAAGTGCAAAGTGTAGCAGACCAATTTAATGAAAATCTTCCACCCCAGTAAAGGACCTGTTAAGAGTGAAGAACACAACTAGCAAATCAGGGGACCCGAATGAGCACAGGAGAACCTCTTAAAGGCATTTGGTTCCTTCAAGAGCCACATTCATAAAATGGAAGTGGAGCACAGGTGGCAGAATGCCAGCCTGAGTGAAAAGACCAAGGGAGAGGACGAGGCCCTGAGCCCCAGTACCGATACTCCGTATGCACATACACACAACACGCCCCCTACACACACACACACACACGCACACACACACACACAAACACACACACACACACACACACACACACACACACACGCCAGTCTAATCCAGTTTTCAAAACATAGGCAAAGGATTTAACGATTGTGCATGATGGCTCCACCAAAAGATCCCCAAAACCTAGTTTATTCGATATTTCAGCAGTGTATTCAACGGAACTACTGTGTCTCCCCTTTCTGGGGACCTTGCTGTGCTTAGTATGCTTGTTCTCTAACCCTCCTCTGCTAGCAAGCAGCCATTCCAAGTTACATTTTGTAAGGACAGGATTGAGTGGGGTGACATTTAAGCAAATGGCCCACTATCATTTGGCCAATGAGTAGGGGCACTGGGTCATGAACTCCTCCTAGGTCAAGTCTTTTGCATTATGCCATCCAAAGCAATGCATGGAAGCATAAACTGGGCCACACGCAGCCTGGCACATCCATTCTTCATTCTCAGACTCTGAGCTGAGGCCACACTAACTCCCAAGCCATGGCAGCTGCGACTCAAGTGTTTCGTGCCCCTCGAAATCACATCCTTGAGTTGTAGATTGCAAAAACCCATTCCATGGAACAAATCAAGAGTAATTCTGAAAAAGGCATCTAGGAGTCACAGAGGTTATAAGAAAGCAGAAAGCCAGGCAGAAACTTGACAGCTCTAGGGATTGCAATGAAATTACCTTTGACCAGAAGGGTCCAGGCAGAGGTCTCCTTGACCTTCTGCTCTAATGTCCGGGCAGAGTATATCCACTTGGAAAAAGATAACTTCCTATAAGTCCTAGATTGTTAACTGGGACACACCATTGCACATGTGCTGGGATGCCAAGAAGGGTTTTCCCTTGGGATACACAAAGAACCGGCATGAAAATGTGTTGGTCCCAGGGGGAACCACCCTCCCTGCCCCCACAAAACCTCCACACTTAGATTCAGTGCCCTCACTCTTCACAATTAGGGTTTGCTGTAGATTCTTACTGTGTCTTCCCCAGCAACACCGAAAGGTCCTTAAAGATAAGATCCAGAACTTTGACATCTCTGCCTTCAATACCACATCATCCAAACTAGTAGTTTCTAGTAAAACTCCTGCTTATCCCAAGCCAAGTAGCCATGTGTCACAAAACAATGTTTCAGCCGATCAGAAACCATATATCTGATGGTGTCCCATATGATTATACCACCTAATTGTGTATGTACCCTCCACGATGTTTGCACAATAATGTTTGCACAATAAATTGTGCATAGCAAAAGATGCATTTCTCAGGTCATGTCCCAGGATGTTTAGTGTGGATAAAGGAATAACTGACACCACCCATGAATATATATGCATGTTATGTTTGTGTATTTGCATGTTACATCTGTCTGGTACCAAGAACTGACCAAGGAAAGAAAGGATAGATATGTTGAGACCCTGGGTATTAAGAGAAGTCAAAAGCTATTCTAACAACTAGTCTCCTGTCCTCTGTCCCATGATTTCAATCCCTGATTGCCCTGCAGAGTTGTGTGTGTGTGTGTGTGTGTGTGTGTGTGTGTGTGTGTGTGCGCACGTGCACGCGCAGACACGCACATGAACCTGGGCGCTGTCCCTTAGCTTTTTTGCTCAAGGCTAGCACTCTACCACTTCAGCCACAGCTCTACTTCAGGCTTTTGGGTGATTAATGGAGATCAGAGTGTCATGAACTTTCCTGCCATGATCCTCAGATCTCAGCCTCCTGAGTAGCTAGAATTACAGGCATGAGCCACCAAAGCCCGGTTTGTAGAGGCATTTTAAAAGGGAACTTATCCTCATGCCTTTGCGTTCACTCAATTTTGGCAACTGCTTATATAAGAGCCATGCTGTCCCTGGTCCAAAGACCTTTTGAATAGGGACAGTTTGAATATTCCAAAATATTTTCTGAGCAGTTATGGAAAGACAGGTGCTGGGCAAAGCAGGAAGCCACTATATCATCAAAAGAGCTTGATGCAATACCATCAATAACCCAGTGTTTATTTACTTCCCTTTGCCCACACCTGTCCATACCCCATCAGTACTCTGAACAGCTTGCTCCTTAATCCAATGTCATCCCAGGCTCCACCCATCCAGCAGGTAGAAAGGGTGAATTAGAGCATGAATGAAATGGATTAGCAAACCTGTGTGCTGACACTGGCTCTATTCATTCAATCGCCTCATTCAACAGCCCTGTTTGAGTTAGATACCACAGTGCAGTGGGAGGTATGCAAACAAGAAGACAGAATCCCATAAAATAAACAGCCCCAGAAACCAATGATTTACACTCCCAGGTGGCCAGTGACTTAAATAGCTCTTCACAAATCATTCATGTGCACTGCTGTATACAGCACCCCCATAGAGCTCCTGAGCTTATCCACCAGTGTGGACTGCAAAACATGTATTGGGTATTTAGCCTGGGCCAGGTGCTGATGCATAATGACTCAGTGAGTTGGGTGTCACTGTCACTCCATTTACTGGTCAGAAAACTGGAGCCCAAGAAAGTCAGGTTGTCTGAGTTAATAGGAAGATGAACAGCTATTCACCTCAGATGGTCTGACCCCAGAGTCTGAAGTATTAGCCACTGTGGTGCTAAGTTCATGGTCCCACGAATCAGAAGGCAGTAATCACCTGAGGAGCTGGTGAGCTTCTTCCCTCTTGCTGACTTCAGTATTGAAGCCTGCACTTCCTTTCACCTCCTTACCTCCAACCACCACTTCCCCATCCTCACCACCTGTCACGTCAATCCTGGATGTTGTCACAGACTGTAAAAATGCACCGCTCCTCACACAAAGGCACAATGCATATAGGCATCTGATCATAGACAACCATATTTATTGAGATGATCTCCAGAAAATGAAAATAGGAGGGTTCTTTTTTCTTTGTTGCTGTTTTGGTTTTGTTTCTTGCTTTTTGTCTTGTTAGTCTGTTTTCAATAGGGTAAGTGGGGCACAAAAATGGAGGGGCAAAGGGTGAACAAATACAACAGTTGTATTCTCACTAGACACTACTGAAAATGAGTGGGTGGAGATAGAGAAAAACTGGGAGAGGGTGAAGGAAAGGGTGACCTTGTCCAAAAGGAAATGTACTCATTACCTGACATATAACTGTAAACCCTCTGTATATCACCTTTATATTAACAATAAAAAGACTTAAATGACTTGAAACTGCATATATCTATATCATATAGATACAGCTATATAGGTATAGATATATTTCACTCCTAAAATCTCACATCAAAACTTTCCTCCACCTTCTAGCTCCCCAGTAGTAGGACCTTGAGAAATTCCATTCAACTGACTCTCTTACCCAAAATTCCTTTTCCATAAATTGCCTTCAAAGACATTTCGTTAACTATTTCCGGGAAATAAAGCTCTTTAGTCATGGCTTTCTCCTCACCAGGTTCTTCCACCTGGTCCTTCCTTTAGCCAGAGGTGTGGGCTGTAGCGCTTCCTGGCCTTCACTCTCCATAGCGTTTCGGCCTGAGTCCTGTCTCCTAATGCCGAGCTCTCATTGGTGGTTCTCCACCTCCACCTTTACCCAGTCCATCACTTCCCCTTTCTGTTCTCCCAAGGGTTTTTACGGGAGCTTGTAACACCTTTTTCATTACTTTCGGTACAGAAGCCCAAACTCTTGCCCTGCCTTCAATGTGCTAAAATATTTGTGCCTCTCCATATATCCAAGCTTCTCCAGGATGATCCAGTTTGCTTCAGCAAACACCTCCCATCTGTCTTTTATCCCCATCAGGGCCTCTGTTTGTACTCTGCTGCTCTAAAACTCTCTTCTCTCGGCTGTTGAAGTAGTTGGCACATTGGCCTTCAGGACTTAGTTTCACTCTTAGTTTCACTCTTAGTTTCCTGCTTTCTTCTTACTTCTTTCCTTCCTTATTTCCATCCTTCCCTTCTTCCTTTTCTTCCTTCCTTTCTTCCCTTCCTTCTCTGTCACCTGTCCTCCCACCCTTGTTTCTTCTTTCTTTCTTTGCTTCCTTTCTTCCTTCTTTTCCTTCTTCCTCTTTCCTTCTTTTGGATCAAACCCAGGACCTCACACATGCTAGGCAATCACTCTACCACCGAGCTACACCCATTGCTTACTCCAAAGTCTCCGTAGAGATGCCTTTCCTGCACCAGCCATTCTGTCACATATTGTGTCCCTGGGTCCCAGGGCTAGCAAATACTCATCAAATGCTTTCCAGATGCCGTTATCCATTGTCTATGTTGATGAACTCTCAAGTCCTAACAACTCTGTGAAGAGGGCATTGTGTTTACATTAGAATGACTGAAAAACAAAGAACCCCAGACTAAAGACAAAATGTGCATCCAAGGCTGAGGTCAAATAGTTATGAGAAATGGTCTCACAATTTCATCCTGTGCAGCCTAGCTCCAGCCCCAATTTCACACCATATCAACCCCTCTCTCATTTCTTTTAAGCACCTTTTACAACCTAGATATTGTCATGCTTAGTTCTTTCAGTATTATCAGTCTATTTGGTAGACAGTAAACGATGTGTACCTGGCTCCCCAGTGCCTGCCATGTGGTAAAAGAACAATAAAGATGTAATCACATAAATGAGCAAATGAATGAAGAGTCTGTTGGGATCAAGAAGCTAAATAAAGCATTTCTGTTAGTGGCTATTGATTATGACACTTTAGTATCCACAATTGTCATCCGTCAACACAGATAGTTTTTAAATGATTGAATAACATTTTCTATGCTTTATGTTTTTCAGAGCAACTTTATTACGCGGGTCCCATCAATAATCTTGGTGTAATTATTCCAACGGTAAGATTGTAGTTTTCTGTTTTGTGTTGTTATTTAGTTATTGTATTGAACAGTTTATTTCTTGAAAGAGGAGAGAAGTAAAAGGAAAAAGGAAAAACAAAGAAAAGCAAAAGTAAGGAATGAAACAGTTTAAAATATTCCTGAGCACAGGGCTGGTAGTTCACTTCTGTAATCCCAGCTACTTAAGAAACTAGATCTGAGGATCATGGTTTAAAGCCAGTCCAGGCAAGAGAGTCTGTCTCTGAGACTTATCTCCAATTATCACCAAAGTGGTAGAGCACTACCCTTGAGCAAAAGAGCTCAGGGACAGTATTCCTGAGTTCAAGCCCCATGACAAAAAAAAAAAAATCTGTATTCTGTCAGTAAGAAAACAATTTCTAGCCAGGTGTAGTAGCATATGATTGTAATCTCGATTAGGTGAGGCTGAGGCAGAAAAACCTCAAGTTCAAGATTAGCCTGGACTACATAGCAAGACTGTTTAAACTGGGCCCTGGTAGGACTGTAACCCTAGCTATTCAGGAGCTGAGCTCTGAGAACTGAGACTCTAAGCCATCCTGGGCAGAAAAATCCATGAGGCTCTGATCTCCAATAAACTATCAAAAAAACCAGAAGTGGAGTTGTGGCTCAAATGGTAGAGAACTAACCTTGAATAAAAGAAGCTCAGCGACAGCGCCCAGGCCCTGAGTTCAAGCCCCAGGACCAACACAAAACAAAACAAACAAAAAAAGCCAAAGTTGAGCTGTGGCTCAAGTGGTAGAATGCCAGCCTTGATTGAAAAAGCACCAAATGCCTGAGTTCAAGTCCTAGTACCAACACACACACGCGCGCACACACACACACACACACACACACACACACATACCCTTATTTAAGCAGTAGAGAGAGATATTACTATACAGTGGGCACTTACATATTTGGCACTTACATGTTTGATTTTAGCCTTTGATGTGTCATTGAACCTTCAAGAATCCTCTAGGCACAAAGCCCACTAAGAATGGGACTGCTGCTGGATGCTCATGGCTCATGCCTATGGTTCTAGCTACTCAGGAGGCTGAGATCTAAGGATCGTGGTTCAAAGCCAGCCTAGCCAAGAAAGTCTGTAAGATTCTTATCTCCAATAAACTACTCAGAAGAAGCCAGAAGTAGAGCTGTGGCTTGAGAGGTAGAGCACTAGCCTTAAGCAAAAGAAGCTCAAAGCTAGGTGTTGGTGGCTTACACCTATAATCCTAGCTACTCAGGAGGCTGAGATCTGAATATCACCCCAGTTCAGTATCAGCCTGGGCAGGAAAGTTGGTGAGACTCTTATCTCCAATTAACCACCAGGAAAAGGGAAGTGGAGCTGTGGCTTAAAGTGATAGAGTACTAACCTTGAGCAAAAGAGCTCAGGGATAGCGCCCAGGCCCTGAGTTCAAATGCCAGGCCTACACACACACAAAAGAGAATTGAGCTGCTGGGTCTTGTCCACAGGATCTTTAATCTCTACATCTCCACATGCCCAGGGCTGATAGCAGCGCATAAGAGGCAGTAGGCAGGCTAGGAGCTGTGCTTGGGGGAGGCTGGACTTCCAATGAAGGCAAATATACAAAGCCCCAAAGGCTTTTACAGCATCTCTGCCCCAAACTGTGCCTTGGTCCAGTCTAGATTGCTCTTACTGCCTAGCTAAAAATGGGTAATTCCTAAAGAATAAAGGTTTATGTGACCTACATTCTGGAGGCTGGGAGGCCCAAGGTCAAGGGGCAGCATCAGACGAGGGTCTTTCAGCTGGCATCCCCACAGATTTCTGAGGCAGCCCAAGACATCACAGGACACAGAGGCAAAATGGATTTTATAACAAACCCTGCTCTCCAGAAAAGCCACTGGCCCATTAACCCATTGGTCCATGGATGAGTTAATCCACTCCGGAGGGCTCCATTTTGATGACCTAACTACTTCTTAAAGGTTCTACTTGGTCCAACCTCTTAATAAGGCCTCTGGGGATTTGACTTTCAACACAGTTTTAGCTGGCAACTTTCCAAACCCAGCAGGTTTCCACGAAGTAAACAAGAAGCTCCTATCCTGAGTATTTGCTGGTAGGACTTAGAGCTGTGACACATTCCTTTTTCAGACACACACACACACACACACAATGAGATTTATGAAATGTCTGGATTTGGGTCACTCTGACATGGTAATACATTTTCAGTATGCAACTACGGGAAGAATTTGATGGAATACATAAAAAGAATTGTAAAAAAGTATGCAATAATTTACAAGGCTTTCTTTTCCACTTCATCTTCTTGGGCATCCACAACCCGAAAGAAGTTCAGTGTCTTTCTCTCTTCAACTGACTTGCATTCCAAGGATTTGTTTCATTCCCATCCCAATCTCTGAGTTGCTAAATTGACATGATCTCAGCCGCCATCATCTCAGTGGCCATGTTGGATTTCCACTAGCTTTCTTCTCCCAGTGAGACTTTCCAGCCTCTGGAATTTGCCAGAGTTTTCTCCTAGAGCTTTTAAGTATAATTTAAAAGTCTTGTAAAAGAAGAAAACCCAATCTTTCTTCACTTCTAGGCTATGGGACTTAAAACTTTTATATTGAATACTTTCTTTTTTTTAGTGCTGGTACTGGGGATTGAATTCAGGGTATAGGCATTATCCCTTAGCTTTTTCACTCAAGGCTGGCAATCTACCACTTGAACCATGGTCCCATTTCTGGATTTTTGTTGGTTAATTGAAAATGAGTCTCTTGAATTGATCTTCCTGGGCTGACTTAGAACTGTGATCCTCAGATCTCAGCCTTCTGACTGACAAGCTAGAATTACAGTCATGAGCCACTATGCCTGGCTTGAGTTGGGTTTTTAGGTTTGGGGGGGTGGTTATTTTGGTTTTAAAAGACATAGCCACCTATTCCCCTTCAACCAAACCCCAGGAATAGGCTCTGGCTATCCTAGTTGCTCAGACCAGAGGCTTTGGAGTCACCTTTAGCCCATCTATCCTTCCTCCACACAGGAAATCATATATATATCTATCTATATATATCTATATATATATATGTGTGTGTGTGTATATATGTATACATATATGTATATGTATATACATATGTATATATGTACATATATATGTATACATATACATATATATACACATTTTTAATTGTAAAAATACTGTTCAGAGGGGTTACAGTAACATGAGTAAGGTAATGAGTACATTTCCTATTGAGCATTGTTGCCTCCTCCTTTGTTTTTCCCTTACCATCCCTTCCTTCCCCACCTCCCCAACTACTCCCCCCTACCCCTTTCCACCCCTCACCCCTCACCCCCTCCCACCAAAGTTGTAAAGTTTTGTTTCTTTGGTATGTTCCTCCTCCACGGTATAACCCCTGTTTTCACTGTATTTGATTCCGGTACCCTGCATCTTGTATACACACAGGGAATCTTACTAGCTCATCTTTCAAATCTATCCAGAGTCTTACTCTTCTCCCCAACGCCCCCCCAAGTCATTCCCATCCCTGACCTGCAGTACTCCCTACCTCCTGGCTTCACCGTCACCAGCTACAGCCTCTTTTGCAGCTAGCAGCCAGAGACATCCTATTAATACCTATTAGCATCCTATTAACGACTACCTAACTCCACTACCTAATTCCATCAGTTCCCACTCCTCCGAGAGTATATGTTCATTACAGATGCAATTGTCTTTCAATCAAGTGTTGACTTCATGGATGCCATGCGTGTGGAGGAATGATTGTACTTAGTAAATGGTTGACTGGACTGTGAGTCGTTCCCCTAATACTTTACCTGTGTCCCTTTCAGGGAGAATACCAGGTCTTGCTGGAACTATACAATGAAAAACGCTCCACCGTGGCATGTGCCAATGCAACTGTTACCTGCTCCTGACTGGCCTGGAAACTGAATCTCATGGGAACTCCAGGACCCCCAGACCCACCTACTCTATAAGAGATGACAGAAAATGGCTCTAAGGTGATGCTTTTTTGGAGTATACCTGCCAAAGTCTGCTCTAGGATCACGTGACACCAGGCTCTGTGGATAGAATGAGGCCTCTGGAATGATCCACCTTCCAGGACACTCTGGGTGGCTTCACCAGACTTCAGGGTCATGCCTTCTCAGACTCACATCCATTTCACACTTGAAGAACATTTCCCCTCAGTTTCCCAGAATAAAACCAGGTGTCCCACAACTGTGTTCATCGCTTGTACAAACAATTTTAATTCTGTGCTATTGAGCCATTTCCTTCAGACCATTTCTTCCATTGATACAGCAATACAGCAGAGCAGTTCTAGGAAAGTCAAAAGGGTGGTGGCCTGCCAAAAATTGAGGATCAGGGATGATTGTGCCATTGCTGCTCCTGGGCAGTATCTATGCACTTGAACCGGGGTGGGTTGAGGTGATAACTGAGATCCACACTCATTTTACCTCCATCAGCTTGCCATCACTCTAACAAATACATGGAAATTCAAGTCCACGATTGTTGGCCCTGATACTTTAACCTATGACAAAGCACAGTAGGATTATATGGCCAAACAAACTCACCTCACAAACAGAAGGAGTAAGAGGGATAAAAAGGATCAGGTCCCGTAATCCCCTTCAAGAACACCTCCCCCAATTACCTAAAGACCTCCCATAGGCCCACCTCTTAAAGGCTCCATCAGTTCCCAATTACCAAGCTTTTAACAATGGGTCTTTGGAGGAACATTCAAGATCTAAAGTATACCAACCCCCAAAACATAATTATACCTGGCCTCAGCATATGATGACATTAATTCTTTCCTTCCTTTTCCTTCCTTCCTTCCAGGAATTATTATTGAACATTACATATAGGACACTATGCTTTTAGGATGCACCAGGGAGCAAAATAAACACTGTCCCTGCAAGCATACAGCTAGTGGTCTCCTGAAATATTAAGAAACCACATGTCCAGTAGTGGGTTCATTCATTCCTGTGTGGAAATCCTCCTCTAATGCCTCAGTGAACAAGCAAGCTGCCTACCAAGTATAGCTGAAACCACCTCAGAAGCTCTGAGTTCTCGTATCTTGCATGTGAAGGTAGCACCTAAGTTCCGCAACCCCTCCTCCACAGTGTGGCTCCTCCCACCCGCTCCTTCCCCTGTGCCTAATGGTTGGCCTAATGGTTGCTTCTGCCAAGGGGTACAGTAGGGCGGACTGGTTGACTGTATCATTTACTCATTTTTGACATCCAGAAGACTACCATTGTGGTAGATTAAAGGAGGAAAAACAATTCCATAGTTCAGAAAACTATTAGGTGCTTGTAATTCCTATATACACATAATTCAACTACCTGGAATGGCTGGCTATAAATGACGGGTAAACCAGACCTTTAAACCTTTTCTGGGTTGTGGAGAGACAAGAATGATACATAGCTGTATCTCCATCTAAGCCCATAGTGCTCAGGAGAAAAAAATAGGCATGATGGTGCCAGGCTCAGGACAAACCTCTGGTCACAATAAGGGTTAGCACTGTTAGGCACATGAGCAAGACATTTCTGACCACCTACAACCTCGCATTTGAGACACAGATCCTTTATTGGTGCATAATCCCACAGCCAGCACGGGCTCTCCAGATATTCTGCACACTCCCATGTCCCAGAGCTCAGAGTCACAGCCTGCCAAGGACATGAATGAACCCAGCTGTTCCTTTTCCTTTGTCCTTGAACTTGAATTTGACAGTGTGTCTGTGTCTGTATGTATGTGGTGGGAGGGGGTATGTTAGAGACTCAAGTAAATACAGGCTGAGTGAATACATCAGTGCTCAGCAATGTCACTAAGGACACAACATAGGAGAAAAAGAAAATGTTTCTCTGTCCCCAAATGGGCCATGTCTGAATGTCCTGCCATGAGCATTAACTTTCCCCACCATGAGTTTTATGCAAGTTAAGAACATTTCTAGTGTTTAGGAGTCTACTATTAAAAGGAAGGAGAAAGGGCCAAAGTCATGATCAACATTTATTTATCTCAGCCAGAATACAATCGCTAAGATCGGCTATGGATTGGGTAGCCCAGAAGGCAGGGTATGTTAAGGGGAGCTGGTACTACAACCAGGCTCTCTGAAGGCAGCTATCTTGGGGAAGAGAAGGGGTTGTGAGTCTCAGACAATCTATCAAATAACCCAAAGCTGCTTCTCTCCTCATAAACAGCCTTTACTACTTTTTCAAAACAAGCCATCAAAAACTCCGAAGATTTATCTACAGTAGAGTTCTGACGGGAAAGCAACAGTTCGGTTCAGGATTATTTTCTACCCAGGACCAAGTCTGTCATGGGAATCAGCCAGGTCTACCCATTGGTACCTACTCAGACTTCTTCATAGTTTTGAGGAAGTTCCAACATTTTGTATACAGCATTAAAAAAAAAAAAAACACTGGAAATTCCAGTGTTCCAGGAAATTTTCGTTAGGCAAAGGTCTGGCCAGAATGGTGGTGAGCCCTCTGGGACAGGTCCCTGCCCCACTTGGAAGTTTTTGACTGTAAAAGAGAACACAACTCGGTGTGATTTAACTATATGTGGATATGTTGGCTCTTGTGAGTGCTGAATCCTGAGGAGTTCCTGTGTCTGCCAGTGATTTCTGGGAGGTTCTTGCTGTTGTCAAGCCTTTACCTTCAACTCTCTGTGGTTCTTTTCCTCAGTCCTTCCCTGAAAGTTGGCTTTGCCCTTAAAAAGTCTTTCCTGTAATAGCAAATCCAGTCAGCAGCTAGAAAGCCCACCCTTACACTGCTATGTTACAGAGATGAACTGGGCACTGGTGGCTCACGCCTGCAATCCTAGCTACTCAGGAGACTGAGATCCGAGGATCAAGGTTGAAGCCAGCATGGGTAGGAGAGTCTATGAGACTCTTTACCCACCAAAAGCCAGAGTGGAGCCGACACTCAAGTAGTAGAGTCAGTCAGACTTGAGGACAAAGGCTCAGAGACAGCACCCAGGACCTGAGTTCAAAGCCCCAGGAATGGCATTGGAAAAAAAAAAAAGTACCATCTTTTTTCTGAAGCCCTGCCATTCATTCTGATTGGTAGAACACTAATCACCAGTCACATGACCACTTCTGATGGCCCTCGTTCTGTCCTGATTGATTTACCTAATCACCTGTCCCTGATACATCCTATTCTCATTGGAAATACACATAAATCTAAGTGGAAACAGGAAGCAGAGAAGGGGTAAAAGGAGAAGAAGGGAAAAAAAGACAGTAGAAGTTGGAAACATGATTAGAATCAGGCTACCTTTGAGATAGGAAGCTCAATGTGCAAGTACCTGGTCTTTTCTAAGGTTCAGTTTCCTCATCTGTAAATGCAAGCTCTAATCATATTTACCTGGGAGCAATTGATCCTGTGAGATGAAAATGAGAGAAACTCACTGTGTTCATCACCTCTCTGTCATTGAGCAAAATGCCAGCAAAAAAAATTAAATTAATAAAGGCACATTTGATCCTGAAAGAGGACATGGGTGAAGGAGGTTGTTTATACCATGGCTGCTCGAAGTGAAATAAAGACAGAAAGGAACTGGTCCCAATAACAGCTTCAAGGGCACACTGCAGGGTATCTAACTTCTTCCTACTAGGTCTGTCTCTTAAACTCTTAAAGGTTTCATCTCTTCTCAATCTTTTTTTTTTAATGTTAGGTTTTTAAAAAGAGGTAGCCAAGTAAGAACTGCACCACGCACGTGGTATTCAGGTAAGGGGTAGGTTTATTCATCGTTCAGGCTGGCACCAGGCCATCTTGATCCTCCACACAGTGGGGAAAGGCCTGGGAAAGAGAGAGCTGGGAAAGAGAGACAAAGAGAGATGGAGAAAAGAGAGAGCTAGAAAAGAGAGAAAATAGCTAGACAAGAGAAGAGCTAGAGAAGAGCTAGAAAAGAGCAGAGAGAGTCACCTCTCAATCTTAAAGCCAGCTAGGAACCAAGCCTTCAACTAAGCCATACCAGATCCAAACGACAGCACTCCCAAACTCCATTCCCTTTGGAAGTCTGAAATGGTTTCTGGTGTTTTGATTTCACCTAAGTGGTGGAGGCATGCCCCTGAGTTACATTCTGCAACAATGGACTCTTCACAAGATTGAGGGAAATCTTTTTTTCCCAGAAACAGGCCAAAAGGGCCTTGGAAAGAAAGTGTGTGTGTGTGTGTGTGTGTGTGTGTGTGTGTGTGTGTGTGTTTAAATTAAACTTGTTTCCATAAAGACACATCTCCAAGACAAGAACAACTGAATATAACAGCTGAAAATATAACAATTATATCTTCTTTCAGATGGAGAATTTTTAAAAAATAGCCAGTAAGAAATGGAAACGGTTTAGATCCTGACTGTGGCCTGGGTTGTCAGGGAGAGATCAGCATCACCAGTTAGGGCTCAGATGTGAGCAGGTTGCATGTTTCTGCATCAGCAACCCACGCACCTCTGCCTCCTCCCTCACCACCCCTGACAAGCCAGTCCCTACAGGGGCTGACCGAGCTCTCCACTTTACCAATGCCTGCAGCAGAGTATGGTTTTAATTATTCAGTTTGGCCCTAAGCAAGTTTCAAATTTATCCATCTATTTTCATTGTTTTATTATCTTTAAGTAGTTGTACATAGCAAGTGCCGTAAAACAAAGCCGTTTATGACTACAATGCGAATTAATCAGTGTCACTGCCTCACCAATTTTTTGCGCCTGCATTCCACCCACCCCTTCCTTTACTTTTCTTAGTTTTGTGGTATGTACAATGAATTTTTGACTGCCTTCTCTCCCCTTTCCCCTTCATTAGTCTAATCTTGGCCCCCTTGGCCCCATTCCTTTCTTGCAGGTAGCAATTTCCTGGTGTCAATATTGTTGGGCTTTGACCTAGTCTTTCTAAAAGATTATACCATTTGACCCCTCCATAGAGTCTATTATACTTCAGTTAATTCATTGGTAACCATTAGAAAAATCCCTTCTGATCCAGCTTTCCTTTGATGTATGCTGTAGTTTGGCCCATAAATGTAACCCAAGTAAACCACTGAGTCACATCTATAGCTCTTGTTTTCACTGGTTCATTTCAGGATAGATCTGAGCTGCAATCCTCCTACTTTAGTCATGCTATCCTCCTTGACATGCACCCAAGCATCCCATTTCCTTCTGTGAAGATGGGGTCTCAAGGAGTTTTCTGCCTGGACTGGCTTGGCATGGTGATCTTCCCAATCTCAGCCTTCCACCTAGTTTAAGATGACAAACACACACCACTATATGTAGCTATAAGTTGAAAATTAATCTTAAGAATTTTTCTACCAGGGCTGGCCTCAAACCACGATCCTCCCATTTTCAGCCTCCCAAGTAGCTGGGAATGATAGGCATGAGTCACTGGTGCCAAACTGTCCTTTCTTGTTTTGCTTTACAAATAGCAAAAACATTGTTTGTTTTGAGATAGGGCCTCCATTTTTGCTCAGAGCCGGTCTGGACCATGATCCTCCTACTTAACATCATTCATGTAGCTGGATGGGACCACAGGTCATACTACCATGTCTGGCTTATTTGTTAAAATGAGGTTTCTCTAATGTTTTACCAAAGCTGGCCTTGAGTTACAATCCCTCTAATTTCCTCCTCCCATGTAGTTGAGATTAAAGGGTTGAACAACTATGCCTGGCCCTGTGAGGCAGTGAACTTCCCAGAAGTGAAGCCTCGTGGTGGTATGACTTTGAAGGGAATTGTGGGATGCCCTTCCTTTTCCTCCTGCTTCCTGGCTGGTCAAGTGAGTGGCTTGGTTGTACCGGTATGCTCCCACCATGACGGGCTTCCTCAGCACAGGCCCAAAACAACTGAGCCAATCCACCCAGGACTGGAATGTACAAAACTGAGACTTTCTAAGCGGGTTATCTCAGGCATTTCATTAAGGTGACAGAAAGCTGATTTACACAATGTGCAACCAAAAATAAGACTCTTTCCTTCCATCATTTGTTCTCTTTACCCTGGAGGGAGGGACTTTATCCACCAATATTTTCTTAGCTGCAAACGATGATACTTCTCTGGCCTTTCCTGAAACCCAAGAAGGGTAGAAAGACAACATAAATAAATAAATAAAACCTTCAAGCACCCAAAGCCTCTCCCGCTTGACTGTTGCTTTTCCTCCTTCCTTCCTGCTCAGACAGAGTGGAAGTAGCTCTGGGATAGTCCATGGGATGCGTGCACCAGCAGAGGAAGAAAGATGGCAAGAACTAATGAGTGTTTTTTAAACTGATGAGAATTGGGGCATTTTCTCCATGTCAGGCCATGTGCTGGGCATCTTACTCCCACCTCAATAATCCAATTTCCATGGACAGCCTGTGGGTGGGTAATGAGGAAATTGTACTTTGGGGAAGTGGGGTAGCTGGCCCAACGTCCCCCATGCCCCTGAGCTCAGCCACTGGGACTCAGCTGGTCTGATTCTAAATCCAGACTCTTACGCCATCTAGTCCCTTAGGTAAGAGCTGATCTAATGAAGAGGTGCTTTGTGGTTTCAGTTTGGGCTGCAGAATTTGGTAACAGGAGCAGCAGATGAGCCAAACACAGAGTAAGCTAATGAACGCTGGGCTCGTTCCCTTGGTGAGAGGGAGGAGGAGGACAGATTGTGATGTTGATGGGTTTACTGCACCGCTGAGTTTCCGAACTTAGGGACATTGTGCTGTGTGTTCCATGAGAACCCGACTTCACGCACTGTCAACTCCAACCTAGATGAAGGGACGGACAGAGGGATGCTCCCCACTCCCCCTGCCCTCCTTTGCTTCCTCCCATAAACCTCAATTCAGCACCTACTGCTTGCTGAGCTCTAGAATATTAAATTATATACAATTATGCAATTCTATAATAGAATAATAGTCATTAGATAATGTAATGAATTTTATAATATATAGTATATAGTATTACCTATTATAAATTATTTATTATAGTATATTGTTATATGTAATATGTTATATTATATAAATATGTTATATATAATAATGTTATTATGTTTAATAGATGTTATTATATTACATATATAACATATATAAATATATAACATATTTATTATAGTATAATGAAATCAACTATGTCATTGTAATAAAAAGCATAATATAGGGCTGGGAAGGTGGCTCAGTGGTAGAGCGCTTGCCTTGCATGCATGACGCCCTGGGTTCAATTCCTCAGCACCACATAAGCAAAAAGAAAAAAAAAAGCTGGAAGTGGCGCTGTGGCTCAAGTGGCAGAGTGCTAGCCTTGAGCTGAAGAGCTGAGGGACAGCGCCCAGGCCCAGAGTTCAGGCCCCAAGACCGGACCCCCCCTAAAAAAAAAGAAAAGAAAAGCATAATATAATACATAGTTCATATTATTATATTAATATAATATTATATGATATATTATGTATAATATATAACATAATATAATAATATATATTGTATTTTATATACTATGTAATGTTATTATATTGCATTATAAATTGTGTACTTTAGTATATATAATAATATATAATGATAATTATATTTTCTATTATATGTGATTATATATCATATAGTATATGTCATATATTATTTGTTATAAAATTATAATATTTATATTTTAAATATTATAACATACTTTTTATAATAAATATTATATCCCTGCTTGGAATCAGCTTATATTTTAGGCAAAGGCAAGAAGGAATGGAAAAGAGATCATGGCAAGGCAGAACAGAAATAATCCAGCCCATGGCTGGGCAGAGAGGGTACCAGACTTGGTGTCCTGGTGTAGGGCTTGGCTGCACTGGAACAATGTATGGGAATGGGAAGCATTGTAGCCTCAAGGCTTAGCCCTCAAAGAACCTCAAGATCCTGGAGATGTGTTGGTTTATTTGTTTGTTTTGGAAACAGCATCACTCTGTATATCCCAGGATGGTCCCCAACTTGTGGCCTTCCCCACCTCAGCCTCCAGAGAGTGAGGATTGCAGGTATGTCCCACCGCCCTTGGCAAGAATGTCTTGAGCTGACATAACGGCCCTAGATATAACTAGGTAGCAAAGGGGGAGAGCCTGGAGATGATGACTAATAGTTACTCTTGTTCAAGTATCTTCCTATGAACCCACAGATAATCGTAACATCAGAAAACCAGGTTTCCTGCTTGGCAGAACTCCCCTCTTTCCTTCCCTCACTCCTTCCTTTCCTCCCTCCCTCCCTCTCTCTCCCCCAGAACCATACCAGGATAAGGATAGCATGTTCCATCCAAGCCCGTCCCCCAGCCCTGCTGTTCCCCAACTGCCATTTGGGAGTCAGCTTGGCCTGGCTGGCTCTGTCCCTGTAGTGCTGGTTTTCCTGCTCTCAGCCAGCAAGGATTTGCTGCTCCACAAAGTGTGCCTTCCTCCCCGCTCCCACCACGGAGCCTCTGCTTGAAGTACACCTGGCCCTTTGCCATCTATTTGCCTTGCACCAAAACAAATGTGTGTGGCGCTCTGGGGAGGAGGAACAGCAAACTCAGGGAGGTTACAAAACAAAACGTATGTCCTTCAAGCAAGCAACGAAAAGGCAATGTATGAGAGCCATTGTCCTAACAACACAGACATACCTAGAACAAACATTTGCTGGTCAATTACTCCGAACATTATTATGTCCCTGACTTTGTAGGCTGCATAAAAATCACATATGGTCTTGACTCAAGGTGTGTGAATCAAAAGCCATACAGTAAATGAGGTGCTGGTAATTAGCTAATGAGATGAGAGTACTCATTATTGCTGACCCAGGGCAAGGCTCTCACTGTGTAACAAGGACCCCTGTGTCTTCCAATATGCATAATGGCCTTTGTCTCCCTTGTCATGCAGCCAGACCCCAAAACTGCATGCAGCCATCCCACCAGCACAGATGGCCCTCCAGTGGGTTAGAGAAAAGAACAGGGGGCAGTGGCATCCCACTTCACAAGCAGATGGCACCTGTGGGCAAAGAAAGGAACACCCACACCATGGATTTCAGTCTTTCCTCTCCCATTGGCCAGGGATGCCTGTGCAGTCCACAACCTGTACAGCCTTACCCAGTGGCTCAAGTCAGGTTCCAGACTCTTCTCCTGCCACATTGCACATATTGAAGAAAAAGCGTTCAATAAGAAGAATATTCTGCCTCAAGAAGATACCAGCCTGTGCCTCTTGGTTGATGCTCCTTGATAATCATCTTAACCCACCCCTTCCCCAAACCACATCCCTACCAACCAACCCTCAGCTTTAATAAGAAAACATCCCAGCTGAAAGTTATTCTGGAGGCAAAACTGTTGAAGCACTGAGCCTCTTAGCCTCCCTCCTAATTTCCCTCTATCATCTTGCATATGTGTTGGACCCTGGGCCTGCTCCATTAAAATAACAATGCATCATTGCATTTACTCTCTTGACATTACCAAGGCCTTGCCCAGCCTCCACTCCTCCTAAAAATTTACAAAAACAAAGCAACAGCAGAAAACCTCTGGAGTTACAACCTGGTGGTTCGTGCTTATAATTTACCCACTCAAGGGACTGAGACCCAGCCTGGGCAGAAGAGTCCATGAGATTCTTATCTCCAATTAGCCATCACAAAGCCAGAAATGGAAGGCTTCAGCCTTGAGTGAAAAAGCTAACCAAGAGCAGGAAGTCTTGAGTTCAATCCCCAGTACCAGCACACACAAAAAGGTCAATGTGTATTTTAGTTAGCTCAATTATGCAAAACATTATTATTGCAACATGTCATCTCTTTTAAAAATGATTCGTGAGATCTTTCCATTGTTAGTTCTATACTAAGACTCCAGTGTATTTTATATTTACAGCACATCTCAGCTGGGACTAGCTTCATCTCAAATATGCAGTGGCCACAGGCCCTGAGCCACTGTAGATGCCATACCAGATAGCATATAGCTGCAGATTAGATGCTAATATAAATAGCAATGATAATAAGAGCTCATGTTTGCTGCATATCTACAACAAAGGCATATTCTATTAAGCCTCTGAGATCGCAAGCTTTATCAGACTTGATGCTTCTAACAACCCTACTGGCCACGTCTGCATTGACACACTGAAAGTATGAATACTGGCTAACAATGTTATGAACAACACAGCCCAAAATGTTTTGCTATCATTGTTTTTGCTGTGGTTTACTTTTGTTTGTGCATATTGGGAATCATACCCAGAACCACCAAAGCAAGCAAGGGCTCTTCCAACACACACCAGCCACAGTGTTGAAGGGTAAATTCATGTCTGAAAATCACATAAAGAATCACTGTATCTGCACCAGGCGCAGGTGGCTCATGCCTGTAATTCTAGCTACTTAGGAGGCTAAGAGCTGAGGATCGCAGTTCAAAACTAATCAAGAAAGTCTATGAGACTCATCTCCAATTAACCACCAGAAAACAGCAAGTGGCATTGTGTGGCAAAGTGGTAGTGAAAAAGCTTAGGGCAGCACCCAGGCCTTGAGTTCAAGCCCAATGAGTAATAGAAAAAGAAAAAAGAAGAACCATACCCTTCCAGAAAATACCAAAGAACAGGACTAGTTTGAACAAATAACAAACCCAATGAAGGATGATTTTATTATGTTCTCCAGCTTTGAAAAGTTCAAAAAGGATAGTTTAAAGAAAAGGTTTCAAGAGACTTGATGACAATTAAAAGGAAAGTACTTTCCTCCTAGGTCTTTTTGCTCCATAACCTTCAGCCTCCAGGACCAGAGTTTTTAAGCTGCCACTCAGGGGAGAGGAGGATGCTAGCTGCTTGCTCCTGCTTGATTTCAAAGGCTTCTCCATGAGGAGCACTAGGGTTTTCTTCCTTTGTCCTTGCCAATGGCGAGGACGGCCCTCCCTGCCACCGGAGGACATACCACCACCTTTACCAGGTAGAGCAAACATACCACCTGCGAAGGGCTGGCACATGGAGATTTTCTTTTTGGCATAAATTAGCCCCTAAGAAATGCTTACTCCTTTAACCTTCAGACTTTCCCAATAAAATGATGATTTTTTTAATTTATGTATTTTCAGTTAGGAGTAATTTCTGTTACAACGAGAACAATAACAAAGTGCCTGCCCTTGGTGATCAGTGGCTACTCCACCCATGGCTTTTGTTTCATATTCCACAAGAGCTGCTCCAGATCCAGCCATCCCATCCCATTCTGCCAGCCAGAGAGGAGGTGGTGCAAAGAAGTGAGACTCTCTCTCTCTCTCTCCCTCTGTTATATGCCTGTACTGGGGCTTGAACTCAGGGCATCTGCTCTCAATTGGCTTTTTTACTTGAGGCTGGCACTCGAGCACTTGAGCCACTTCTAGCTTTTTGCTGGTTAACTGGAAATGAGTCTCATGAACTTTTCTGCCTGGCTGGGCCTTAGACTAATTCTCAGATCTCAGTTTCCTGAATAGCTTTACCAGATAATAGGTGCAAGCCACTAGCACCTGGCACCTTCTTGCTTTTAAGAACCCTTCCTGGAGTTGTGTATATAGTTTATACACACCCTATTTGGCCAGAAGGCCACCTGACGTGATTACGGTTCTGTGTCTTCCTTGGCTGTTAGCTGGAGTCACACACAGCTAGCTCTATTTTACAGATTACCAACGTGGTAGACTGTTTTATAGAAACAAGACTCAGAGATAAGGAGAGAAGAAGAGGCAGAGGGAAAGGGAGAGGGAAGAGGCAAAGAGAGATAGAGGGAGAGGGAGAGAGAGAGAGATTATTCAAGCCATCAGAGAAGATGAGAAGTATATAGTATAACATTTGCTCCAGTGTCTTTAGTGGCCATGAGATTGTGCCTCTCAGTTTCTGACTATGGAGAATATAAATCCATCCCTACATCAGGGCACAGCTACTAGGGAGGCTGAGACAGGAAGAGCACTCGAGGCCAGCAGTTAGAGGCAACCATGCTCTATGCTGAGGGTATATCTGTGTTAAGTTTAGCTTTTCTTTGGTGACATCTCAGGGCAGGGAGCACCAGGCTGTACTTGCTGATCAGCAGGAGAGTAGTAAATAGCCACTGGGGCAGCACAGCAAAGTTTCATCTCTTAATTAAAAACAGCAATGACAGAATGGAACGCACTACCACCTCTATTGTGAGGATCCATCAAGCCACTGAGCTCCTCAGGGTGATGAGTCAGGTTTGTTTCTAAGCAGCAGAGAACTTCCCTGATGGACCAGATAGCCAAGAGAGCATCAAGCGAGGTAAACTCATGAGAGTGACATGCCTCCTGGTTTGCCACGTTGCATTCAGAAGAAGCCAGTCGCTGAGAGGGTCATCACGTGGTCATCAGGAGACAGGGATTGTGGGAAACTTCTGTGATGTGTTCCCATCCACAAGAGTCCACACTTCCCTTAGATCTATGCTGTGGTCTACAATGTCTCCAACCTAACTACCTCGTCCCTCCTCCCCTTAGGTCAGACCTACCCACTTGTGGTCTGGCAGCCTCCTAAGCCTTCCTTTCATCCCTCCCATCCTCTGTGGCAGATGTCCCCTCTGATAAATCCTTTGCATGCTCAGTCCTTTGGTAGCACCATCCTCACAGAAGACTCAGACTAACACAGTGACCGTGTGGCCCCCTGGAATCTGGGATAAGAGAAGGAAGAATGGGCCCTTTTCATTGTCCCTATTACAATTCTGAAGTCCTCCTCTACAGATCAATCAGCACTTTCAATATTAGGGATCAAATACAACCTCTCACTGAACTGAAATGCAAGCAATATTTCTGTCTTTCAGGGTATGTGTATTGTATGTATGGTCCAATCATCCTTCATCTGACCCAGAATTTACATTTATACACAATAAGGGTCAATGTAGGAAACCAATATGACACAAGCAAGGGAACAGATCTCAATTTGTTTCTGTGCCTGATTTGGAGATAGTCCTTATCTACGTTTTTCAAAGATAGGGTATATTTTTGTACTAGGGCTTAAACTCAGGGCCTCACATTCTCACATGGCATTTTTTGCTTAAGCCTGGCCCTCTACTACATGAGCCACACTTGCACTTCTGGATTTTTAAAGGTTAATTAGAGATGAGAGTGTCTTGGACTTAATTTTCTCTGCTGGCTTTGAACCTAAGTCCTCAGATCTCAGCCTCCTGAGACAGGGTTTCACTATGTAGCCTAGACTGACCTCTAATCTGAGATTTTCCTGTCTCAGCTTCCTGAGATTACAGGAAATAGCCACCCCATTTACTTTACAATTTTTACTTCTTAATTCCTTAATTTTTCACTAATTTTCAAAACTGATTAGTAGATTTCTCTAAATCTGTAATTCAGATTAAACTCAATACTTACTTTGAACAAAGCTAATCAACTCAAGAGAATATAATTAACTGTCCTGTGAATTCTTTATCCAAGTGCCTCAGATGAGGTTCTTCTGTGACTTTTTTCTCATTCTTGTGTTTGCTTTGTCACCACAGCTTAATGAAATACCCCGATGAACGCTCCTGTCACTTTGCTTTTACTCCAGGAGGGCTGGAGGGAGACAGTTCACTAAGAAGCCCATGTAGTTCACTAGTAAAGCCAGCAGATGGCAGTAGTGACTAATGACAAAAAAAACCTGAATACTCTGCCTCTTTCTCAACGTCTCATTGTCCTAAGGATACTTCCTGGATATAATTTGATGCTTTTGAAAATGATTTCCTTCTTTCAAAAACACACAATCCAAACAGAGAGTAACCTCATCCTGCAGATAAAGGATGTTTGTGCTTCTCAAAGATGTCAAACTCTCCCAGCTATCTCTAAAAAACCTTCAACAAACATTTTTTTCCAGCAACCAAATGCAGCTGTGCCTTCTAGACAGCAGGAGAAAGTGTTCCTACTGACAGCCTTGCCCAGAAATCATCCCTTGAACAGGAGGAGGTGTGTAAAAGAGGGAGCACCCAGCCAAGTCACCAGACTGATCCAGCACCACTGGGGAAGGCCGCGCCTGCAGGAAGTTCTGCAACTGGCAACAAGAAGCTGAGCCATGTGTGGTGGGAGCGGAGAACCTCAGTCTCCCAAGTCCTGAGTCACTCCAGCATGTACTGGCCCAGAAGCTCCGGTCTGAGACGTCAGTGGCAATGGCAAGATTGCCAGCTTTTAAACCGTTGTGTGTCTGCTTAGACCATGAAAAGGTTCTGAGGGAAACAAAGAGGAACTGTTAGGTAGAAAGCAATAAAAAGTGATGAATCTAACAGGTGGCAGACAACATGTGGCCCATCATGGCGCTTCCTGTTCCCATAGTGCCTCAGGCCTCTGCTCAAATGATTCTTCCCATAATCCCATTGGTTGGTACCAGCCCAACCAATGAAAAGAACCAGGATAGTACATGCATCAGCCTTCAAGCAATCTGGGCAAAGACCTAGAAGAGATGTGGGAAGGGCCCTATAGAACAAAAACCTCCCTGGGAAGGAAGGACTCCTTTGGACTCATCTTCAGGGCCTCTCTCCCTAGAGTGTCTCCCTACTTTCACACCTTTCAGGTTCAAATAAACTTGTTCTGTCTGCTTTAAACACATTTCCTACCTTTTAATTCTTTAATGGATGAGAAAATGAGCTCATAGATGTCATCTGAAGATTTGGAAAGCCACAATGAGGTGTCACCTAACTCAGGGATAATGGCACCACTGACAGGTTTGAAAGCAGGGAGTTCTCTATCTCTACATGAACATGAGGGACCATGGAAGATGGTGGAAAGGGGCATGTTAAGCAGCTTTCCTGTCCTTAATTTTAGTACCAGGACACATTTTCTCAACAATCCTGAAGACGTCTAGAATATTCCTTTCTGCTGCAAAAAGGAAGTCATTTCTATTGCTCTGATGTTCACTTTTTCTTGTTTAAGGCAGGGTTTTGCCACATAGGAGACAGGACACTCCACCGTGAGCTCTAGGCCAGCCCTGAATCCTCTTCCTGCCACAAGGAGAGAATGATGGTGGCCTGGTTCTATGAATGTAGCATCCCAGGAGACTGGCTCCCAGACTCGGAAGCTCTAGAACCTCTTCCATGAATGTTAATTAGGGAAACAGTTCCTACCTCAAGGTTATTGTGATAGCCAAATGAGTGTTATGTGTTAGAAAGTCACTAATCTTAACTTAAGCCCATAAACAGTAGTGATCACAGGCAGGGTCCTGCCCTGGGAAGCGATCAGAAGACAGTGCGCAGTTGCCAGCCACGCTGAGAGAGCCCTGAGGTTCCATTCCCAACTGATCTACACCACACACACACACACACACACACACACACACACACACACTTCATACACACACATACACATACCACATATACATACCATATACTATATACAAATACCACACACATAGCATGCATATATGCACATACACATGCCATATACATACCCACCCCACACACCAGCCTACATATACACATACACACTGAGGGACACACACACACACACACACACACACACACACCAAATGGATCCCTCCTCCATTTCATACCCACCAGCCAGGTCTGCTACCCTCCTCTTAATATGTTGTCCTAGAGACTGTTCTCATTGCCTAAACATACTTGAGCAGGCCCCTGGGGCTCAGCCCCTCACATTCCACACCCCAGATGGCCTAGCTCTGGGCCCCCATGCCAAGACTCCCCTGAGCAGGCCTCTGCTTTCCTCATGACTAGAGAAAAGTCACTCTTCGGTGTTGACATTCTTCACTGAGAATGTTGGTCCTAAAATCCTGAGAGTAAGCCGAGCTGTAGCATGGGCCTGCACACAAGGGAAGGAAGGTGGCCATCTTGCTTGGAAAGAAGGCAGGAACTCACAGAGCCACGCAGTGAGAAACTTCTACTGAGAAATGCCGATTTCATACCAAGTAAGCACAGAGAATAAGCCTGCCCCAGGCGTGGACCCTTAGCGGGGGAAGTAGGTGTGTCAGCCATTTACCCATTGTTGGGAGCCCTGGGGGAACTGCCCCATTTTCCAGGGCCAAGTCAGGAGTTCATCACCGGTCACCTAGACCTCTTCAAATGATGTCACAGTCTTCTTCACAAGGCTGGGATGAACAGGTTCAGCCATCTCTATGGAAGCATCCAGCATTCTAAAAGGTCAACTGCCAGGCACAAATGGGATTCCTCTAGTACGTTTGCAGCACCTGGAGCTCTGGGAGCAGCGTGTGAGGTGGAAAGGATATGTTTCTAAGACTTCCTCAAAAGCCAGTGGTACCCACATGAATCCTGCAATAAGCTTGGAAAGGCCAGGCAAGACGGGCACATATGAGGAACTGGGTCATGGCCAACATGGTCAAAGTGACTGCAGAGTTGATGAGGCCCCAGAGAACAGAGGCAGAAGAACAGAAGACACACAGAAGCTCACTCCAGTGCCGAAGGACTGGGGGGGTCAGGTGTTACACAAAGCATCATGGGTTACCATTTAAAGCTTGTTAAAGAAAGATTAACACCACTACCACCACCACCCCCCCCCACACACACACTGAGGAATGGGCCAAGGAAGGAAAAAGAACCTAGCAGGGAGACACTCTCATACTCTTGGCTTTAGCATTGGGAATGGGGCCTTGCAGGAAGCAGGAGATGGGTTATTGGTACAAGATACCTATAGGAGACCTAATTCTATTCAGGGAGCCTCTTTTAGGTGGGAATTACATTCAAACGAATTCATTGGAGTTCTTGAGAATATAACTTTCTCCAAGCATACACTTCTGTCTGCCTCCATCCCCTGCTACATAGATTTGGCCATAAGTGAAGGAAGCATAGAAATGCACCTGTAGCACCAGTGATAAAGTTAAAAGTGTACAATATGTTTAAATATATTCATTATTAATACTATGGGGCAAGACAAGAGAGCTACAGTAAGTTCCTTCCTAATTAGAAGCCAGCTAATATGGCAGAGCTTGTTTATCTTTGGGGTTTGGGATTTGTTTTATTTTTTATTGTTGTTTTTGTGACAGTATTGGGGCTTGAACTCAGGGCCTAGGCACTGTCCTAGTTGTTTTTTTTGGTTGTTTGTTGTTCAAGGCTGGAGCTCTACCACCTGAACCATAGCTCCCCTTCTGGATTTTTGGTAAGTAATTGGAGATAAGAGTCTCACAGACTTTCCTTCCCGGGCTGGCTTTGAACCTTGGGCCTCAGATCTCAACCTCCTGAGTAGCTAGGATTACAGGCTTGTCCTGTTACTCTTGAAGTCAGGATCTTTCATCCGGTCTTTCCTCAGATTGCCATCCTAGAAGCCATCAAGAATGTTTGAGAAGGTTCTATGTGGTGGTATAAGCTTATCATCTCAGCCTTCTAGAAGGCAGAGGCAAGAGGATCGAAAGTCCAAGGCCAGCCAGGGCTCTGTAGTGAGCCTATCTCCATAAAGGTCCTCAGGGTTTTCCTCCATATCTCAGAAGCTCATTCTCTGAGCTTCACTGCTCCCAAAGAGGCCATGGCAGCTGTGTAATACAGTTGCGCAGCAAATGCAAGGCAGGGAGGTTTCAGAGTGGCAAGAGGAGCAAGTGTTCCTCTTAGAATGAGTGAAATATGGCCCCCAAGTTTAATAGTTCATTGCCTTCTACCTCAGTTTCTCCACTCTGTCCCTCTAGCCAGATACAGTTTCATTTTCAGTCATGGGGCTTAAACTCAGGGCCTGGAGCAGTCTCTGAGTTCTTTTGCTCAAGTCTCTAAGGCTGGCAGTCTACCACTTTGAGCCACAGCTCCACTTCCAATTTTCTGGTGGCTAATTGGAGATAAGAGTCTCACAGGGACTTTTCTACCCAGAGTGGCTTTGAACTGCAGTCCTCAGATCTCTACTTCCTGAGTAGCTGGGATTACAGGCATGAGCCACTGGCATGCCTGGCCAGATTTTTTTTTAAGTTACCCTAAAATAACTCTTAGGAAAGAAGGAAACTCTGGCATCTGTAATAAAACGTAGGAAACAAACAGATTGAAAAAAATGGCAAGCCCAAGATTTGGATCCTGGTGAACTCTGCGGCATGGGCAGCGGCGTGAGACAGCTGGATGGAGGCTGTGCAGGTTTCAGAAGCCTGGGGGGACCCCCCCCCCCGAGGAAACAGCACAGGCCTTGGGGCTGAGGTGGGTGGAGCTGGGTCTGGAGACTGGTTTTCTCATTTAACTTGCCCAGTGATGCTCATGTTACCTCATCTCTCTACACTCCAAGCTGCTCGTCTGTAAAAAGGATGATTCCAGCACGTTCCCCCACGCTTGCCAGAGTGGAAGGAAAGCAATGCATGTAAATGCCATGAACGCATGCCAAGTACATTGTGATCTCTGTGTCTTCCCCCACTCCCCGCACTTGGTATGCAGCCCCAGGCATCTCCCCAAAGGCTGAAAAGTAAAGCAGAACTGCCCTGAAAAGGGGGAGAGGGGTAAGGAAAGAGAGATAAACGAGGAGGGGAAAGAGCGAGGGCAAGAAAGAAAGAGAAGGAAGGGAAGGAAGGAAAAAGGGAGGAGGATGAAAGCAAGGAAGGTAAGAAGGGAGGGAGGGGGGCGAACAGCATGCTTCTGATTTCTCTGGATTCATAGGTGGGCACAGATTGTCTTGAGATTGCATTTTTTTCATTAACACATACAAAAACAGCAATTTAACATTGGAGGCAATTCAATCTGCATCAGGATCATCACCTTATCATTCCTTTGCATTCCACAACAAACAGTGATCTTCTTCTGCAACAGGACTCACGTCGACAGAGCAGCGAGTTCCATCCTGCCCGTTGGTGTTCATGGATGGAGCAGAAGGCTCTTCTACATCCTGTTGAGACAAGTCCAGTCAAGGGAAGATGTCAGGGGATGACACAGCCCGTTCCAGGCCTAGCTTGCTCTCCCCGCCCTGTCTTAGGCACACCTGCAGTAGTGTTCTGCCCATGTGCAGTGCCTTAAGCACGCACATGCAAATATCTGCCTTCCAGGAACCCAGCAAACCTTCTTCCCTAGACTTGGTTCCAGGAAAGGTGGGGCTTGACCCCAGCAGGCAGGAAGCCCAACGCACAATCCCAGACTCAGCAGGACTGGCTTTCATGGCTTTCCAATCTCCATGATGGAGTCATGGGCTTACCTTCTCTAGAAGTGAGTGGTGAAAACTAAGGATTAGGGGAAGGCAGCTGTTTTATATGTATCGATGACTGGATAGAACATGAAGGGAACACTAAATACCAGGGCGTAATTGTGGGTAAACTTCCAGCACACCCTTAGTAAGCCATGTCCTAGTTTTGTTTCTACCATTCCAGAAGTCCTTCTTACATAGAGTGGGTAATTCTTTCCCACTGCTCCTTTGGTTTTGGTTCATGTAGGGCTATTTCCATCTGGGGTAGCAGTAGGACCCCTTTGCTTTGTTGATCTGAACCTTCTTTGCTTTCTCCACCAAACCCTATGCCACCTTGCTCTTGTTGAGGTGATCCCAGACTTAATCTGGCTAGTTACAATATTCCATTAGCCTTAGATGGTGTCAACCCAAAAGCTGAGCAGTCGTTTGTTTGGAAAGGCAATGCAGGGAAGCAAAGAAAGAGAAAAAGGAAAGGTCACTCTACAAATGGGTTATCAAGTTGCCCACCAATACTATTTCCATAGAAAGTCTATGCCAAGGACTTCAGACAACCTGCAGAGCACACTTTACAATCAGCTGCCTGAGGGATGATATCTGCAGCACATATCCACCATATATAGCAGCATATATAGCAGCATACATAGCCTCATGGCTTCATACTTCCAGGGAGAGCATTAGAAAGTGGTGGGCTTAGTCCATGGATTTTCCTCACCAGGATTAGAGGAATGTCAGTAGGAAGTAAGGGAAAGCCCAAGCAAAGGGTAAGAACTCTCAGCTCCAAACTAAGAAGAGTTGTAAGAAAATGCAAGACTGATGTCATAGTTTGGATGGGGGAGAGCAGGGTGTCTGTGTGTGCATGTGTGTGCACACATGTATATGTGTATACATATGATCTGTTTGTGGTATGTGTGCATATTCTCCTTTGAAGAAAACCCATTTCCCTTCTACCCAAAACTTCCTAAGAGTGTCTGGTTAATGAGGAGAGGAAAAGCAAAAGGAACTGATAGAACGATGTTTCCTCTTTCCTTTCACTCCTAAAAACAGAAGAGTTTGGCGTGGAATACTGGGACACAATATTTCTTGATTCTGTTCAGTTGACACTGACTTCCGACCCTATGGGAACCCTCAGAAAGTACACGCCTTGTCCCTCACCCCTCAGAGCAACAGACTCATCCCTACCCACCCCACCCATGGGTTCCACACATCTAGGCAACTCCCTCCCCTCCTTGCCATGACTACCAAAACCTCCACCCTTTAGTTCCCTAAATCAAAAACTGGCAGAGAACCCCAGGAAATGAGTGTTCTTCCAATAAGCCCAAGCTCTGCTAGGCACTGTTTGGATAATGGTGTCCTAACAAAATACCTGGAAGTCACGGAATTCAGTCATTAAACATAGCTGCCTGCCTGTCAGTAAGCCCTGGAAATGCCTTGGGACTGCACAGCAGAGACTTTTCTAGAGACACAGGAGCAGGCAGATATCCAAGTTCTACTTGAGAATGGCATTTCAGTTCAGAGAGCACTTGCTAAACTGCGCAGAGGTTTTAGGGCTGACTCAGAGCCCCTGGGCAAGTAGGCTCTGGTGCATTGGTGCTTTGGGCCTAGAAAGGAGGGGGAAAGGTATGTGCCATCCTTGTTAGGTAAGTGCTTAGGCATTGACTGTGCAAAATGCTTCACTTTCTGCACAGTGTCCATCCAAATTCCATTTTTTTTTCAGTCAGGGCACTGTCCCTGAGGCCTTTTGCTCAGGGCTAGTGTTCTACCACTTTGGATCACTTTGCTCTACCACTTCCAGTTTTCTGGTCATTCATTAAAGATAAGAGTGTCACAGACCTCCCTGCCCATGCTGGCTTTGAACCACCACAATCCTTAGATCCTAGCCTTCTGAGTAGCTAAGATTACAGGCCTGAGCCACCAGTGCCCAGCTCAAACTCCATTTTCGCAGGGCTCCAGTCATATTAGAATAGGATTCAACCTAACAACCTTACCTACTGTTGACACAATCTACAAGGAGTATTTTCAAATAATGTCACATTCTCTGATACAGGACAGCACAATGGAAAGAGGAGAGAAGGAAAAACTTCAACAGATGATCTTTTGGAGAACACAATTCAACTTGTCACCATCATCTTGACCCTTGCTCCAATCCATTTTATAGCCAGAGGATGCACTATGGTTCATGTCTTTCCACATGCTCTACTAACACTTGTAATTGTGGTGTGGAGCTGCAGACAATTATATCCTAAACTCAAGGCCTCAGAAACGGACCCAGAAACAAATCTCTCCAACCTTCTTCTATCCTCCTGTCTCTCATCCCTCATTCCAGTCTCCTCCAGAGGCAAGCCATAAAAACTCAAATTCTAACCACAGCACTCAGGAAGCTGAGACAAGATGTTTGTGAGTTCAAGACCAACCTGGACTACATAGCAAGGCTTTGTCTCAAAAAAATCAAAACAAAACAAAAACTAGAATTATACTTCCCCAAGATGGAATATGGAAGCCACAGTCCTTTTCCCCCAAAGCCAGCCATAAAGCTTTAAAATTTTCAGCTAGGTGCTAGTGCCTCCAACCTGCAATCTTAACTATCTAGGAGGCCAAGAATCAGAGATCTCTCTGTGTGAAACTAGCCCAGAGAGAAAAGTTCATGAGACCCCTTCTCAACGCATAGCTAGGTACAATGGTGTACATCTGTCATCTTAGCTTCATGGTAGGATTGTCTTTCTAGGCCAGTCTAGGGCATAAAAGCCCACAAGAATGCAATTTGACAGAAGAAAGCTGGGCACAGTGTACATCTGTCAGCCCAACCATGACATGAAGCTACAAATAGACAGACCACAGTCCATACACACATCTGGACAGGAAGCAAGATCCTGTCTCAACAATAACCAGTGTAAAACAGGACTGAAGAGAAGGCTCAGTGGTAGAGCACCTGCTTAGCAAGCATGAAGGCCTGAGTTCAAAACTTGAGTACTAACAAAAAACAATTTTTAACTCTTAACAATATGAGCTAAGTACCCTCACATTTCTGTGTAAAAGCTGGCCATTAGAGACACTTTCTGATGCACCTTGTTTTGACTATAGGTCTTAAGACTCCCACTCTCAGAAAGGGTCTTATCCCATAACCAGACACCAAGAACAATCCCAAATATTATTATGAAACCACATCATTTCTTTCCAATCATGGGTTGTCCATCACTTATCAAACCCATGAAAATGGGTCATTCACTCTGGGCCTTTGAGTCTTCAATATGAAGGCTCTGTGTCTTGTAAAATAATAAATATTACAGACTTTTTATTCTGCCAGTCCTGGGGCTTGAACTCTGGGCCTGGGTGCTGTTCCTGAGCTCTTTTTGCTCAAGGCTAGTGCTCTACCACTTGAGCCACCAGCACCACTTCCAGCTTTTTTCTGTGCTTAATTGGAGATAAAATTTTCTCAGGGATTTTCCTGCCCCCAACTGGCTTCAAACCCAAATCCTCAGACCTCAGCTTCCTGAATAGCTAGGATTACAGGCATGAGCCACTGGCACCCAGCTAGTGTTATAGTTTTCCTTATTGACTTATCTTTTGTTGTAAGGGTAAGAACTGCAACCCTTTAAGATGGGCAAGAAGGTGATTAGCCTCTTCTCCACCTCCATCATGACCATTACCAATAAAGCACAAGGACAACTCTGAGTTAACCAAAACCCCTATGCATAGACACACCTTGAATGAGGTAGCCACTTGCACGGTGACGCCACCAACATTGAGCAATGACATCACCAGCATTGAGTGGCATCACCAACATTACATTTACGGTTTGTGGTATAAGGAAGCTACAAAGGCAAGATCAGGATGGTGCAATACAAACATATCCAGAAGGTTCTTGACTCTGAGTGATAGCTACATTGCACAACAGATGCACAATGGTCCAGGATTGCTGATAAAGAAGAACAAGAAGGGATGGTTCTATATGTGAGCAGAAAGATGGCCCCCAGCATGATGAAGAATCCTCACACTGAAAGGACCCTTACAAATACCCGGCCAGTCTGTCTACTCATAGCTCCAAATCAGTCCATCAACCAACACGTCGTTATGCCTCTCACAGGCATGAATATTGCCATGCATACTTATTTATTCTTTGAGACAAGGTCTATGTAGTCCAAGCTATAGCTCAAACGCATCATGATTCCCTAACTTCCCAGATGCAGGGATTATAGAAATGTGCCACCATCCCTAGTTTTGCCATACACTTTTAAATAAGATGTGGGGGGGGTAATTAGATAAAGAGCCACAAAAATCCATAAAAATATTTCCTGGATTCATCACTGGTTGAACTTACCACACTGATCTGAGCAAGCATAGTTCTAGATACTATAAATGCATAAAGAATCGTGTACAAAATGCCCTCAATACAGCTCATGATTTAAACTTGTAATGAAGCATGTAGAGCTAGACAAGAAATTCTGTTATAGGAACCCAAAATGGGCCAACTGTGGAAGACTCAGCTTGGTTCTGAGCTGACTTTGATGGAGCCATAAAAGTGACCACAATTAATACAACTCCTCTGAGGACCTTGTTTGGTGAGACTTCTCAGCCAGCCTCCAAACCCAACTTCCCTTTTCTTTTTATTAAACTTATTTTATTCATTATTTTATTTTATTATTTTTATTTTAGTGGTGCTAGTGATCAAACCCAGCGCCTTGAGCATGCTAGACAAGTGCTCTACCACTGAACTAGACATCCAGCCTCTAAACTTCTTTGCTTCAGCTCTTCCTTGAGCAAAGATACCACAAGATGCCTATCAAAAGATGAAAGAGACTCCTAGAACTGTCTGTCCAGCAGCTTGCTCTGAAATCACCATAATGAAAGAACTCAATAGCCAGGCAACGTCCTTTCTTCATGCCTACTCTAATTTCAGAATCAGGGTTCAATAATAAGGTCTTTATCAAAGAATTCTCTTGGCCACACCCCCACAGATCACAAGTGAACAACCACCAACTGTCTTTCAGAAGACAATGTGAAAGGGAAGACTAAACTTGGTCTTTGTGGCTTTTATTTTGGTCCTGCTCAGAATAAGTCAGGAGTCTTCACTAACACAGGGTTTCCAGTTCATCTGTCACACTGCATCATACCACCCCCAAAGCTTGTCATCATCAGGTAAAATGTGGAAACACCGAGCGAGTTACAGGGTTGATGAGCAGAACTGCCAGCCCACTTTTATTTCCATCCTCGCCTCTCTGCATGGTCAGTATTGTGCTGTTCAGCACTAGATCTAGTCTGGAGGTGGAACTTTCCTTAGATACCCATTCGCTCTTGGTGTTTTTGTTTTTGCTTTTGTTTTCTGCAATCTCCACCAACTTCTGTGCAAAGAACTACACTCATAGGCCTCAGCAACCTTCTGCCCTCCATGCCCGCCAGGAGCACACCAATGCTGGGCATTGGTCCCTTGCTGATGGTTCTACTCTTTTAAGAGGAGTGAGGGGGAGGCTACTGAGACACAGTTAGGTCTTTGGGTGTGTGTCCTTGAAGAGGAGATTGGTATCCCAGTCGATTCCTCTCTCTTGTTTGCTTTCTTTCCACTTTACCCTGAGAGGGGTACTTGCTCCACCATGTGGTCCCATCATGGTGTGTTCATCACCACAGGCCCAAGGATCACAGAGCCACATTACCATGGATTGAAACCATGAGCCAAAAGAAAACTTTCCTCTTTCAAAGTTGCCGATCTTGGGCATTTTGTTACTGTAACCAAAGCTAACTTGCTCACAAAGATAGACCCTGTGAATTTGGAAGGAAGAACCAAAATATAGACTTGGATCACAATAGTGTCAGAGAAAACAAAACCTAGGCAACTGCCTAGTCTAAAATGTCCTCAGCTTTCTAACCATGATCTCTACCTTGTGCTGCAGCAGCAGTGGATGCTGCACTACCTAAGCTTATTCAAAGGTCTTACAAAGAATTGTGCAGGCCACCAAGTGACCCCAGAGGGAGAAAAGAGGGAAAACAAGACAGAGGGAGAACCAGAGAAGAGAGGTGAAGCAGAGAAGTGAACCAGTAGCTTAAAGGAGAAGTCAAGTTATTGTGAGATGCTTGTGTTTTAGGAAGATGATAAAAAGTCAGTCAGGGCTGGGAAGGTGGCTCAGTGGTAGAGTGCTTGCCTTACATGCATGAGGCCCTGGGTTCAATTCCTCGGCACCACATAAGCAGAAAAAAAAATCCAGAAGTGGTGCTGTGGCTCAAGTAGTAGAGTGCTAGCCTTGAGCTGAAGAGCTAAGGGACAGCGCCCAGGCCCAGAGTTCAGGCCCATGACCAGACCCAAAAAAAGAAAAAAAGAAAGAAAACTCAGTTGAGGTGGGAGACTCATTGATGAGGGAAAAATGTGCAAAGATTGAAGATCAAAAAAATCTTCATGCCAGAAGAGATGGGCAGGGTGGGGTAGAAATCCAGAGAAAGAGAGAGAGGTCAGCAGTGGGAAGATGTTTATTTTCTAACAAAAAGAGTCAAGAGGGGAAAGTGGAAAATGTGGAAATTTTCTAGGGGCGGGGACATAGAAGCTCATAGCAGATGGCCTTCATCTTCCAAGTGAGAAAGGAGACAACAGTGTTTGGCTGGGTAATGCTGGGAGACAGGGCTGGCAAAGTCCCTAATGGCTCCCGTGGTTCGGATAGGGAGTCCTGGGGGAGCCACAGCTGCACTCCTCAAGCTTGTCTGGGAGAAGAACGATCAGCAGCCAGTGTGGAAGTACAGATTCTCAGACTCCTCTCCTGAGACTGCTCTGATAGGATGGGCCAAAAGTCTATGTTGCAGAATATTCTTGTCACCAGGAATTTTGAAAAAATCATGAACGAAAGAGTCTTTAAGCTACAAGGAGAGGCTAGGAGAGGCTGGAATGTGTGACACTGAAAGGAAACAATTATCTTCAAGTATATTGTCAGGGAAGAAAAACTTGTGATGGGAGGTCTAGCTAGGGGAGTCGAATAAACCAGGGATGGGACATAACCAGAAGGTGGAGCATATCAAGAAGGGCTTATTCAAGGGTGTGGCATACATGGAGGTGGGCTTGTCTAGAGGTGTGGTATGCCAGGGGGTGGGGTTTATCTAGGGAACCTGGTATGCCCAGAGGTGGAGTTTATTTGGGGGTCAAATTATATCCAGGAGGACAGACTTGAACCCAGAGAGCTGGATCTCTCAACTAGAGGGTGAGATTGTGAGGGAGGGTGGAGTCTCTCCAAGGTGGCACAATTGGAGGTCAGAGATATGGCCAGTAACTGTTAACTTTCTGCTATGTGCTTGACCTTGGACCCACCCTTGGCAGAGAGCCAAGCAAAGGCCAGAGAAGATGGCTGGCAAGCAAGGACAGGAAGAAGTGTTCAAGATGGGGGAGATGAGGAAGCTGAGAGGTCTGGGAGGAAGAGACTCTCCTAGTCAGATGTGCAGAGCTGGAGGTGGGCGGAGCTGCCCAAACCAGGAGGGGCACTTTCCCAGGAACACATCCCTTAGACCAGAGACATCTTCCCAGGGCAGACATGTTGTGCATATATCTGGGGAGGAAATTGTGTTCCTATTATAGTAAACACAGTTTCTTTTCATCCACATGAAATAGGAGATTATTTTTAAAAGACTTTTGAGGATTTTCTGCTGTTGTGTCTCAGGATCCCAGTTCTTAGGGAGAAGGCAACTTGGGTCAAAGAGTTGGAGAAAAAGAACTGCTAGGGAGTCTTCTTTTAGAAATACAAATTAAAACGGAAGCTCCAAAAGTGGTACTGAAAAAGAACTAGAGCTAGCCTAGAACTGGAGCTAGACTTTGATCCCTTAACGACTGGAATCCTAAAAGGCTACCAATCTTGGACTATGTTTCACTTAAACGCTTCTATCATGTGATTCCTCTAGCTTTTCCACCATGTGGCCACAAGGGGGCACTGCCCTACCTTCTAAACGCCCACAGGATGCAAGGCACCTTCCTGCACCACTGCCTTGGAACTGGGTAGGACTATTTAAAAGTAAGTACCCATAGAGAGAAACACAAATCCAAACAATGTAGCTCCATTGTCGCTAATATTGGGATCCAGGACCAATAGCATAACACATCTGGAGTTTGTGGAATCACACACACACACACACACACACACCTCCTACTGAAACATAGTGAAACGAATTCTTCATCCTCACAAGATACACCCCCACCCCCATGCTTGTACACTGGCCCACATTTGAAAAGCATTAGTCTGGCCAGCAAGATACTGCTTATTGAACACTTGCCTTCCACTGAGGCCATCTGGGCCCTCCCTATTCAAGAAAAACTCCGCAACCCCCTCCCCCAGAACACGTATATGTCCACTTCTCGAAAATAACATTAAAGCCTGTCTCATCCAACAATGCACTTCTGTTTAAAGGACCCAGCTCTTCCCTTAGAGGTATATTAGTTAACTTCTCTATGTAACAAATGAGCACAAAATTGAATAGCTTAAGATAAGAAACAAACCAGGAGCCGTGGCTCAGACCTATAATTCTAGCTACTTGGGAGGCTGAGATCTGAGGATCATTATATAAAACCAGCCCAGGCAGGAAAGTTTGTGAGACTCTAATCTTCAATTAACCACCAAAAAGCCAAAGGGGAGCTGTGGCTCACGTGGTAGAGCACTAGCCTTGCATAAGAAACAGAAAGAAAGAAAGAAAGAAAGAAAGAAAGAAAGAAAGAAAGAAAGAAAGGAGAAAGAGAGGGAGGGAGAGAGGGAGGGAGAGAGGGAGGAAAAATGAAAGAAAGGAAAAAGAAAGAGAGAAGGAGGTAAGGAAGCAAGGAAGAGAGAGATGAAAGAAGGGAGGGAAAGAAACATTTATCATCTCATGGCTTCTATAGGTCAGAAATCTGTGAGTCTTAGCTGGGTAACAGACAAAGGCTGGGATTGGGTCAGCTGAGGCTGTGATTACCACAAACTTAATGGGGGAGTGTTTCATGTTCACTCACCAGGGTGTAGCAGGCCTAGGGCCTTGTGGGCTACTTCAGGGCTACTCACAGCCCTCAGCTTACTTCCTCAGAGCAAGAACTCTGGACCAAGAGGGAGGGAACAGAGATAGCTAGGCTGGTTGAACAGGACAGAAGGCACAGAGTTTCTATATCAAAATCGTGGAAGTGGCATCCTGTCACTTACATCATATGCTACTGGCTACAAATAAGCGACTAGGAGATGTCACGCAGGCTTAAAGGGAGGGGTTTACCCAAGGCCCCAAATGCCAAGGACAGGGAAATCACAGAAACATCCTTGAGGCTACCTACCTCAAGGATGCAGAGTGATCTCGCTAAAGGCTGTGCTTGGACACAGTAGCCACATCAGAATATCAAAGCAGGCCCTCCATTGGCATAGGGTAAGGATGCCAGACATTTAATAATATGGTTTCCATAATAGCATCACTTGGGAAAGAAAGTGCCCAGAACTTATCCAAGATGAGTAGAACCAGCATCTCTGGGTACAAATTGTTTACTTGCTTTTTAAAAAAATCCTTGTCTGATTCTATTGCACAGCTGAAGTTGAGATGAAAATTGTCCAGTGCTCAATACTGGGGCTCTAGCAACAGTGCCTGGGAAGACCTGGTTAGAGTGGGGTCCAGCAACTTGGACTTCTCTGGGGGAACAGGACAGGAAAAATGGGCTAGATAGGATCTGGGCATTAGGAATTGCTGCACCATTCTGGAAGTAAGCAGAAAAAGCCCACAGGAGATGACTTAAGACAATCATCTACCTTCACCAAACATCCCAAGTTGTGATGACAGGTGACACTTGTAAGAGTCAGAAGAGAAAAATAGGCTAGGTGCTGGTGGCTTGGGCCTACAGTCCATGCTGCTTGCTGCTCAAGAGAATAAGCTCTGAGGATCTTGGTTTGGAACTGGCCCAGACAGACTCCAAGAGACTCTTAACTCTAATTAACCAGCAAAAAGTCATAAATGGAGGCATGGTTCAAGTGGTAGAACACCAGCCATTGGTTAAAAAAAAAATCAGAGCAAGAGTAAAAGACCCCAAGTTTGGTAGTGGCACAAAAGGAGAAGGTGGTGAAGGTAGAAGAAGAAAAGGAAAAGAAGAAGGAGGAGGAGAAAGGGAGGAAGGAAAGGAAGACACATAGCATGTCAATGTGGAGAGATTAGACTACAGCATCAATACCTTCTAGAAATGCCAAATTATGGGTACAGGAAAGATCTGGGATTACTGGGCTGAGACAGAAGAGGATCACAGCAGGTCTCCCAGGTATCGGAAGTCCTCTGTGAAAACTTGAATGGTGGATACATAACACTACATATTTTTCCAAACCCACTGAATGTACGTCAGCATGAATGAGCTGTAACATCAGCAATGGTCTTTGTGTGATCATGATAAACCCAAGCCAGTTTAGCAGTCATGACAAATAGACCAGTGTAACTGCAGTGCTGATTGGAAAGCTATCCATGTTGGGGAGGAGGGAGTTATATAGGAACTTCCCATACCTTCCACTTCTAATTTTGCTGTGAACCTAAAACTTCTCTTAAAAAAATAAAATAAAACAGTCTTAGCCATGCACTGGTGGCTCATGCCTATAAGCCCAGCTGTTCAGAAGGCTGAGATGTGAGGATTGTAGTTCAAAGCCAGCCTGAGCAGCAAAGTCCATGAAAATCATATATCCAGTTAACCCCCAGATCCCTAATGCCACTCACAACAACAAAAAACCAGAACTGAAGGGGTAGGTCAAGTGGTACAATACCAGCCTTAAGAAAGAAAAAAAAATCCAAGCAAGATCAAGAAGCTCTGAGTTCAAGCCCTAGTACTGACACTAATACTAACTAGCTAAAGTCTTTATTTAAAACAAAATAAAACAAAAAAAAGTTAGGGGAAAGTAGTCATTTTTTTCCAGTCCTCAACTCCCTTTGATGGTTTCAAAAATAAATAGAGAAGGAAGACTAGGCCAATAAAAGTGCCTCATAATCTTTTATTCATGTCCCCATAGACACCAAAGGTCAGGCGTGGAGCTGAGCGCCCACGACCTCACCAATGCCCCCATTTTACAATGAGGAAATTGAGACTGGAAAGATGGCATGCAAGTTGGGGGAGGGGAGAATAAAGGCACCGCTGGAATTAGAACTCACCTCCTCCAATCAGAGCCCTGGGCTCTAATCACAGAGAGATTAGTGCTGCTCTTAGATGGGTTGGGTTTTACCCTTTTCCTGGAAGAGTTAGTCTAGAGAGATCACAGACATCCTCCCACAGTCCACCAGGGCCTTTTACTTCAAGATAGCTGTGTGGCACACTAGGTTAGTGGAACAGAACCACAGCATTGAGGTTCATTGATTCTGTCTGCTAGGAACAAGCTTCACAGATCAGGCGATTATATTCTCCGAGCCTAACAAGCTGCTGGTTCAAGCTCCATCTCTTCCTGAGAAGGGACCAGTTGAGATGGGCTGTCATCCATTCCTGACTGCAGCAGCTCTCCCACAGCCAAAACGTGCTGGATTCCTCCAGCTAGGGCCAGCCGTGTCCTCTCCTCCCAAGCCCTCGCCTGCCTGCTCTGCATCTTGGCTGTGGTCCTCATTCCCAGGACTGGGACTCTCCCATCCTGTCCTGTTGCTATGGCCACAAGCCTCACCCAAAGCATACCAACCCTGCAGTGCTCACAGCCTGTTGGCGCCCAGCCAGGCAGATGTAGAACAGTTGGAGAAATAAAGCAAGATTTCCTCCTAAGGTTGGCTAAAGACTGTTAGATCAACTTCTTTCTCTGCCATCAGCTTGAGACTTTCAGAGCTGGGCTGTCCATTTGGCTGCCCAGTTCTGAACGAGCTGTGGTTGTTAATTGGTCTCCCCTGCATCAAACTTCTTGGGGGTTTTTTAACCCCAAACTTAAAACAAAGAGCTAAGTAAAGCTATTCCCAGAGCTCCGGATACTGGCTGTTTCCCAAACACTGCAAACTGTACCAATTGTCACCAGGGCCAAATCCCTGAAGCTCTGAGGAGAGTGTGAGGAACATTGCTCTAGAGCTCCAGGCAGGCCCACTGGCAACACTCTGGGGTGTCCTTTGCCACAGTTCTGGTCCTGGGAGCTAAAAGGATTTTCCCAGACAGACAGAAGGAGGGAAGAAGCCCACAGCCAGAGAAGAGATGCAATCTCTTAAAACAAAGACACCTCTCTGCTGTGTGTGTATGTGTGTGTGTGCAAGCATGCGTGTGCACGTGCACATGAGAGCTGGTGCATCACAATGCATGATGTGTGACTGGATCGTTTATTTTGGACTATTCTTTAATTCACTGCGGTTTATTCTTTAAAGCAGAGGGGGGTGGGGGATAGCAGATGGAATCTGAGTCCTCTGGTGAGGAAATACACTGATGAACAGGCTGTAGGGTTCACTGAGCCCAACGAAGTGCCATGTTCCCCTCCTCTGCTACCCCCAGGGGAGACTGGCCTGCAGGTCCTCTGCTGTGGAGATGCACCCTGTTGTTTCAGAGTTTATCTGGGGGAGGCATCCATGACAATTCATTCTCCCACACCCATGGGAGGTCTTGAGTGGTGGCTGGCAGGGGTCATTTCTGTGAAAAAACAAAACAAAAAAAACACAGCAGTTCCAACAACCTGTATCAGAGGCCAAACATCATCTCAACATTATTTTTGGCAATAAATTCCTGCCCAGAGATTCTTTGCTGATAGTTGCCTTATCTTTGCTAAGGAGCTGAATAAATAAATAAATAATGAAGAATGAAGAAAGGATTAAAATAAATAATAGGTAAACAAATTTAAAATGTCATATTTAGATTTTTAGCTGTTGGGGAGAGGTGTGTGGGGTATGTGTGTATCTGTGCTAGTCCTGGGGTTTGAACTCAGGGCCTGAGTGTTGCCCCTGAGTCTTTTTGCTCTAGGCAAGTGATTTACCACTTGGGCCACAGCTCCACTTCCAGGTTCTTGGTGGTTCGTTGGAGATAAGTCTCATGAACTTTCTTTCCCAGGCTGGCTTTGAACCACCATCTTTAGATCTCAGCTTCCCGAGTAGCTAGGATGACAGACATAAGCCACTGGTGCCTGGCTTTTTAAAAGTTATATAGAAAAATAGGGATTGTTGCTATCACTTAGCATTCAGCTAGGTGTAAAGAAGTGCATTATTCTCCTTCTCAAAGAAGAGAGTGCAGAAGAAAAAAAAAAAAACAGACCCCTGTATCTGGCTTACTGTTAATTAAAATGGTAAAAGATTTTCTAGGAGAAAACAAAAAACCAGTAAGATAGAAGCCAGGCACCTATGACTATGCCTGTAATCCTACCTACTCAGGAGGCTACTACCTAAAAATCAAGATTCAAAGCCATCCTGGATAGACAAATCCTTGAGAGACTTTTAACTTCAATTAGCCAGGAAAAAGCTGGATATTAGGCGTGGCTCAAGTGGTATAGCACTAGATGTAAGCAAGAAAGACAATGAAAGCAAGAGGCCCCAAGTTCAAGCCTCGGTAGCAGCACAAAGAAGAAGAGAAAAGCATAGCAGCCATCATCTTGTTTTCCAGTATGAGATATAACAATCCAAACACTTCTTAATGACTTGCCTCAAAACTCCAGCAAGAGCTGGTACAAAGCCTCCATTTCCTCTTGCATTCTCTTTCCACCATCCCTTCCCCCTCCCTACCCCTACATCAGTTCAATTGATTCACAATGACCTCTGGTCTCCATGAAGACTTAAGAAGCAGGCAGAGCCCACCAGGAAAGCACCTTCAGGGCTGATCAACAAGTATGAATGACCTGAAATGGCTTCAGAATCACCACCATTGTTGAGACACAGCATCTTTTGAGAGACAAGGACAGTTGAAAATGTCTTGCACCACTGAAGGTTGGCACTCTCATGCTGCTTATCTCCCCATCTCTGGCATTCACTTGTTCAGCACCCCGCCTCACCCATGTCCCAGAGGGATGGACAGCTGCTCCAAGACCCACCCTGAGGCCGAGAGGCATGATGAGCAGTACTTTCCACTGTGCGCCAGCTACAGGGCTAAGGCTGCCTGTGGATGAATCATAAGAGCCTGAATAGGAGAACAGCTCATAAGAACAGCTACTGAGGGGCTTTGCCATTTCCAAGCAGGATTAAGGAAAACTCGTTTGGTTTTGAGTTTCGACTCTTTTCAAGGCAGCTTTGTAAATGGCAGCTGCTGCCTTCCAGTGCCAAAAACAAAAACAAACAACAACACCTCACTTGTACACACTAATGATGTGCATACTACTTACTCAGGAGTCTGAGATCTGAAGACTGAGGTTTGAAGCCAGTCCCAGCAGGAAAGTCCATGAGACTCTTATCTCCAATTAACCATGAAAACTGAAAGTGAAGTTGTAGCTCAAGTGTTAGCATGCTATCCCTGAGTTCAAACCTTAGTACTGGCACAAACACACACATGCACACACACACACCACACACAAAAGTAAGCAATTCAGGACTGTACATTTGGAATTAAAAAAATAAAAGCAATTAGAACTGCAGATTTGGATTAAAGGGTTGTCAGTCTGGATGTGGCTCTGTTACTTCAGAGCTGTGTATTTGCTCTAGCGGTGTTACCCTAACATGTCCCATCCTCTGGGACATGGACACCTGTGGGCCTAAAGAGAAAAAAATTCATTTGAAAGTCTTGAAATTGACCTTTATATCCGATGACCATGATTTAAGACCAGTCCAGGCAAAAAGATAGCGAGACCCCATCTCACCTAACTAGCTGGAAATGGTGATTCCCACCTGAGATCTCAGCCACATAGGAGACTAAATGGGAGGCTCATGGTCTAAAGCCAGCCTTGGTCAAAATCACCAGATCTTACTTTAAAAAAAGAACTTTTTTTTTTAACTGTAGTTTTCTTCAGTTTCATTGCTGTTGGTTTTTATTTTCCATGTGGGTTCTTTTGTTATTATAAAGGTGATATATAGAAGGGTTACAGTTACTTAAGTCAAGTAAAGAGTACATGTGTTTTTGAGCAATCTCACCCCCTCCCTCATCTCTCCCAGGTTTTCCTTCCAGTCCCCACCCACAGGATGTATAGTTCATTTTCAACATAGTATCTAGTACCACTGCTGCATTTGCTCACCCTTTGTCCCACCATTTCTGTGCCCCACCTTCTCCTCCCCAAAACAAAAAAAAAAACTTACATACAAGACTAAAAAAGAAAAGAAAACCTCTTGTTCCATATCCTGGAGATCATTGTAATAAATATTACTTTATATGATTCTATGTACATAGACATTGTGCCTTTGTGTTCCTCTCCTAAGAAGATCCTCCTACTCGTCCATCAGAAAGAATGATACTGTACCATTCATAAGGAAATGGAAAGACTTGAAAAAAATTATATTATGTGAAGTTAGCAAGACCCAGAGAAACACAGGTTGCATGGCTTCCCCTCATTTGTGGTCACTAGAATATGCCTACAAATCTACCAATAAGCACACTGGATGATATAAAAAATGTTTCAGTATATTTTAAAAAACTTAAAGATAAAAATATAGTTATTGAAATGGAAAATAAAAGGGAAAAGGCAGAGGTGGGATATATTATCAGATGAGCTGGAAGACTCCACTCTGAGTGAGTAACATTTTCCATAGAGCTGTCACTCAGCTGTGTTCCCTTTAGCTCTTTCCTTTGACAGATAAGCAGCCACAGCAGATTTCGTTTATGAAACTCTCAATAAAGCCCAAATAAAAGTTCTTAGAGAGCCCAGGCCATCCCCACACGGTAGCAAGTGGTGTCTTCAGCCAGACACGCCAGCCTGGCTTTTGTCACTAGGTATGTGTGCAGTTGTGCACTTATCAATCATTATCCTCCTTCCCCTCTAAGCTTTTATTTTCCTTTCTTGAAAATGAGAGCACTATGCTAGATTTGTAGCTGTCAACATTTGTAGCTATCAACACCCTTTTTTTTTTCTAGATAGTTATACACACTTGCAATCCAGCTACTTGAGAGGTAGAGATAGGACTATCATGATCCAAAACTGGAAAAAGAGGTAAATTCCACCTAAAAAAACATACTAATACTAAAAACAAAACAACAAAAACCTAAAGTGTGTGTGTGTGTGTGTGTGTGTGTGTGTGTGTGTGTGTATGCGCATAGTTTTGGGTTTTGATGGTACTGGATTCAAAACCTCATGTTTAACCAGCTTGCTTGCTTGGCGGGTGCTGTATCACTTTAGTCTGATTATTGTGCTGGTTTTATTTTTTTGAGACATAATCTCACAGACTTTTCTGCCCAGTTTGGTTGGGCAGATCGCAGCCTCCTGAGCAATTAAAATTATAACTATGAATCACTGGCACCCAGTTCTAAGGGTGTGTTTTAAATGGTAGAACACTTGCCTAGAAAGTGGGGGCCTTGAGTTCAAAACCCACCACCACCAAAACACAAAACAAAATGGAAAGAAGCAAACTACCCCACCTCCCAAAAAAAACCTTTCTTTGCAAAAAATAAATTAAATAAAAATACTCAGGAGAAGGGACAACTCCTATAGCTGGACTTGTTCTGCTTCTTCTCTTTCAGGGCTTGAATGAAAGGCAGGCCCCTGCCAAGAACCATCAGGAGTTCCTTGGGGCCACCGTTAGAGAACTGATTAAATTCTCCCTAAATCTCTTTGCAGACCTAACACTGCATATTTGTTAGGGTTCGCAGAGTAACTGGGATATAATTTTGAGCCTGACCAAATTACCTCAAGGCTGATGTATAACACAACTCAGTCTTTACTCTGTACCAAGTTCCTCAGACCAGCTCCCTGGCCAAAAGTCACTTGGCAGGAAGTTCTTTCTGACTGATTTCAGCTAGAGTCTCAGCAGCAGTGACCCAACAGCACTGGGGCACTGGCAGACAGGGAGGAGTGGGAAGTAATATAAAAATATGTGCAATCTTATCCTCAAGAGAACAGCCGGTGAACAGGAACCAATGAGAAGGGACTATGGCAATAAGAGCTGCAATAAATGAGCGTGCACAATAGGGGGTGGAGTGTGGAAAAAGGGCATTGGGTAAGGAGTCAGCACAGTGAATCCCAGGTCCCCATTCCCTCCATGACCTTGAGCTGATCGCACCTCTGTCTCATCTACCGCCATGGCAGGGCTAAACAAAGCAACCTGGATAGAATGTTTCTAGCCATCAACTTTGGTGATTCCAAGATGTATAAGAAGTTAATAGTAGCTGGGCACGGATGGTTCACCCCTGTAATCCTAGTTACTCAGGAGGCTAAGATCTGAGGATAATGATTGAAAGTCAACCTGAAAGAAAATCTGTGATTCTTATTTCCAATTAATCAACAAAAAGCTAGAAAGAGAGGTGTAACTCAAGTGGTAAAGCATCAGCCTTGAGCAAAAAAGCTAAGGGACAAAGCCAAGCACTGGTAGCTCATGTCTGTAATCCTAGCTACTCAGGAGGCTGAGTTCTGGCAATCATAGCTCAAAGACAATCCAGGAAGGAAAGTCCATGAGATTCTTTTTTTATATAATTTAATTTAATTTTATTTGTGAACATACTGTACAGAGGGGTTACAATTGCATGGGCAGGATAATGGGTACATTTCTTACCAAGCATTGCATCCTCCTCCTTTGTTTACCCTTCACAT
>NW_012267248.1:6466701-6492820 GCF_000151885.1 Dipodomys ordii
CCCCCCCCCCCCCGCACCGACGTTGTAAAGCTCGTTTTGGACATGACAACTTGTACTTCTCATTGTTGCAACAGGTCTCCATGAGATTCTTATCTCCAATTAACCACCGGAAAACTGGAAGTGGCACTGTGGCTCAAAATGGTAGAAGGCTAGCTTTGAACAAAAGAGCTCAGGGACAGCTCCCAGGCCCTGAGTTCAAGCATCACAACCGGCAAAAAAAAGAAAAATAAAAAGTTAAGGGACAGGGGGCTGGGAAGGTGGCTCAGTGGTAGAGCGCTTGCCTTGCATGCACAAGGCCCTGGGTTTGATTCCTCAGCACCACATAAGCAAAAAGAAAAAAGCCAGAAGTGGCACTGTGGCTCAAGCGGTAGAGTGCTAGCCTTGAACTGAAGAGCTGAGGGACAGCGCCCAGGCCCAGGCCCAGAGTTCAGGCCCCACGACTGGACTCCCTCTCCCCCAAAAAAGCTAAGGGACAGCACTCAAGCCATGTGTTTATTAGTAACATTAGTAACATATTGTCAAACTGCAGTATTAGCATTTCCAGTTGATCATGTTTATTTCCAGTTGTTCTTGTTCCTTACCTATTAACTGAGGTTATCTTAGGCCATACAAGCCTGTGATTGTTCCTAGGGTCTCCAGTCAAAACAGTATCTTCCAGTGCTGGTTGTGCTTGGATCCAGAAAGGCAATCAACATCTGTACCTGGTAGAATTGTCTATGAGGATTTGCTTGCTACGGTACAACAGCTTAATCAGTGGTGTCTGAGGTCACATGCTAAGGTCTTCCTTCAATTTCTATTATTTTTATTAGAATATTTTCACCTCCTAAGCAAAATGACCCCAATTCTTGAGGAATTAACATGGAGGAAATGAGATTCTGGGTTAATGGAACCCTGGGTGTGGTTGGTCAGACCTCAGAGGTGACTCTTGTGAGGTAAACCATTACCTAAAAAGACAGTACATGTAAATATAGCATCTTTAAGAAGGGAAATGTCTAGGTAATTTTTGAATGGTGTTCCACTGAGAGCATCCTGCAGAGATAGTCTTGTCTAGACTTTGTAGGTAGGGCATTGCTCAGATAGGATGTAGTTGAGGTAGATTCAGTCAGCTGCTGGACAAGAAACATCTATTTCTGTATCTGGCTAGTTTGGAAACAGCCTCAGCTAATTATCAAATAAATAACAATTTCAAGTTTGTTTCTAGACTTGTCTCCAGTAAGCAAGGGCCATCGGTGGGGCTTATGGGAGTTGAAAGGATTGTGTTTGGGAGTGGACTTTTTCGTCTCTGCTGTGCTAAATACCACAAACTGGGGCCTTGAACAATGAACATTTGTTTCCTCACGGCTCTGGAGGATAAAGTCCAAGACCATGGTGTAGGCAGGGCTAGTTTCTCCTGGGGCTTCTTTCCCTGGTTTGCAGATGGTGTCTTCTTTTTGTGTCATCACATGGACTCCCTCTGTGTGGTTCTTCCTTCCCTTCCCTTCCTTCTTTCTTTTTATTTTTGTGCTAATACTGGAGCTTAAACTCATGGGCCTCATGCTCTCATGTGGCTTTTCCACTCAAGGCTGACACTCTCCTATTTGAGTCATACCTCTGCTTCCAGCTTTTTAGAGCTAAGAGACTGATTAATTGGAGATAAGAGTCTCTCTTATCTTCAGCCGCACCGGTGGCTCACGCCTGCAACCCTAGCTACGCAGAAGGCTGAGGCCTAAGGATAGAAGTTCAAAGCCAGCCCAAGCAAGGAAAGTCCAAGAGACACTCTTATCTCCAATTAACCACCAAAATGTTGAAACTGGAGCTGTGGTTCAAGTGCTAGAGTGTTAGCCTTAAACAAAGAAGCTCAGCGACAGCATCCAGGCCCTGAGTTCAAGTCCCAGGACCACTCTTCCCCCGCCAATCCCTCCCCCAAAACATCTCACTTTCTCTCCTGGTCTGGCTTCAAACAGCAATTCTCAGATCTCAGCCTCTTAAGCAGCTCAAATTACAGGCATGGAAGCTGCCAACACCTGGCTTTGGTCTCTTCTTATAAGCACATTAGACACATTGGATTAGGGCTTACTCTAATGGCTTCATTTTAATGTAACCACATCTTTAAAAGCTTGTAACCAAATGCTGTTATGTTCTCAGGTGCTGGGTTTGGGCCTTCCTTACATGCCACTGGGGTACATACCAGAGGGGTCTTATTTAAGCCACATGGGGAAGGGTGGTTCTTTGCTGAAAGCCCTTTCCTAAAATAGTCAAGAGTGGGTATTTTCTGATATAAATGTGTGTGGGAATTACGCTCGGGTAAGGCCCTGTGCTGCCACCCCAGACAATGTCTTATGGTATGTTGTGTTCTACTGTGGGCCTCCATGGGTGAATGGGACAGGAAGAAAGGAAAGGAATTGAACAGAAACTGACAGTGCCTAAATAGACTTGGAAAGAAGAAGGAAGGCAAACATCTGAAAAGTTGGAGGGGAGAGGACTTGTGGACTGTAGTTGACACAGGGAAGGATAATGAGAGAGAGCAGCAGGAGGATACTACTTGCTTGCCATGACAAAAGTGCCACAAGTCCCTAAAAAAGGGAGGGAGGGGACCTGGAGAGAGGGATATGTAAAGGGATCCCCTCCCCCCCCCCCAGCAGTCTCTATCCATGTACTAGATAGAGACTTTCCCAGCACTCCATTGCCATTTCCAAAAGTCTGGGGTTCTGCTCCTTTGTGCTTGCTGAACAAGGCTGGAGGAGGCAGGGTAATCTTAAGGATTCTTTGTTCTGGTATTGTCCCCTCACTGAGTCACTCATCAGGACTCATGTGGGTGCTTGGCTTCCTCCTCCTGGGCTGTAAAACCTACAGTCCCTGCCAGGACCTAGTCTAGAACTGATCTACCTTGAATCCCTGGACCCTTTAGCAAATATTCATTAACTAGTCATATATGAATCAATCTAGACCCCTGATGCATCTGTTTACATTTTACACTTGAGTTACCTCTGGGAAACACCAAAGTCATAATTCTTCCACGGCTACATGTCCTAGCCAGGAGAATTCCCATGCCATTGCAACCATTCTGCATTTGTAATAAATGTGTACATGTGAAAACAGAGGCAACAGGCTTTTCCCAATGGATGGCAAAGGTGAAGAGGGATAGGCCTCTCTAAGTCCTTAGACAAAGTGAAGAAAATCAAGGAGGTCTTCCTAGGGGAAGTTTGCCGGCCCTGAGGGCCCTAGAGTTATTAGCATATACCCTTTTCACCTGAGTTCCAAGCACAGTTCCAATGGCCAGGAAGTTTAGTCCTCCATGTAGGAATCTGCTAGGAAATAAGGTATGTGTAAAAAGAGAGAAAGCAAGGGACCAGGGCAACAGGGAAAGGCGACATCTCATCCAGTCCCCTAACATACTATCTGCCCAGTGCTCAGTCAGCCATGGCTGTCACACCAGTGGGCTGGGCTAGGGTGGGGGAAGGGAGAGGGCAGGAGAAGCAGAGGCTGGAGCTGCCATGGGAGAGAGAGGCCAGGCCCTGAGTCTGAGTGTGTTTTCTTTTCTGGAGATGCTGTGGGGCGTGCAAAAGTGAGCAGTGATGGCTCACAGGAGCCTCAGCCGTGCCAGGATTCAGCTGATGCTGGGGGTGGGGTGGGGAGAGCAGAGCACTTCTGCAGCTGAGCCAGGCAGAGTGGCTGCACAGAACGGTTTTTATAGCTCTGTTTGGCTTCACAGTTCTCAAACACAGACAAGCTGGGAAACGGATGGCTTAAGATCCATGTGTGTGTTATTAAAGCACCCAGCCTGACTTCGAAGCCTGTCTTCTTTTGCATTTTCAAGCTTTTCAGCTGAAATTAAAAAAAAAACCAAAAACTCAGGAAAAAAATACATTTTCCTTTGTGTCCACTAAATAATCACACCCCAAGAACAGGCTGTTCACTAACATGACATTTGTCTCTTTAAAGCTAAACAAAGGCAGCATTTGGACCAGATAGAGTGAGATGCAATGTCCTGTTGGTAAGTATGGTCTCAAATCTACTTCCCAGCATAAAGAGCCATCTACCCTCCCCGCCAATGCAGAGTATCCATGAGGAACTCAGATCACCATGCTCTGAAACTGTTTCATGAAGTATCTGCCATACTTAGCCCTGTCAACGAATGTTTTCATGAAGATTCAACCAATATGAAATATACTAGGTTGGCAAATATGACCTCAAAAACAAACAAACAAACAAAACACCAGGGACTAGGATGCTAAAAGAATGGTTTCTCCTGTGAACTATGTTTGCATTATAGGGATCTAGGCTGCCTGGAATCTGTTTGCAGCATGAGACCATTGTTGCATAGCTACACACCACAGCCGAGCATCTGCAGGAGCTCCTTGCATGGGGAGGTGGTTGCAACAGCTGCAGGGCAGCAGGAAAGCTTCAAGTGCCTCCCACTTCACCACCCTGCTGAGCCCAGCCAGAGATGCTGAGCTGAGCTCCCTGCACATATGAAGCTGCTGGTCCCACTGAGGAAAGTCAGTAAACTGTGAGACTCAGCAGCTGTCCCCAGAGTGATCAGAAGAACCTGTCATGCTCCAAACCAGATTCCCTCGATTCTGTCCTTCATCTCATTTAAGAAGGATGTTGTGCATATGATTTAAGGTCAGTAAAACATCAAGAAAAGGAGGAAAAAGAAAGGAAACCCACTTTCAAACCTATCCCTTAGCCAGCCACTGGTGGCTCACATCTGTAATTCAAGCTAGTCAGAAGGCTGAAATTGGAAGATCATAGTTCAAAGCCAGACTGAACAGGAAAGTCTGTGAGACTCTTTTTTCCATTAGCTATCAAAATGCTGAAAGCTGATCTGTGGCTCAGGTGGTAGAGTTCCAGCCTGGGAAAAAAAAAAAAAAAAAAAAAAACTAAGCGACAGCTCCCAGGCCCTGAATTCAATCCCCAGAATCAGAAAGAAAGAAAGAAAGAGAGAGAGAGAGAGAGAGAGAGAGAGGGAGGGAGGGAGGAAGGAAGGGAGGGAGGGAGGGAGGAAGGGAGGAAGAGAGGAAGGAAGGAAGGAAGGAAGGAAGGAAGGAAGGAAGGAAGGAAGGGAGAGAGAGGGGAGGGAGAAAGAGGGGGAGGGAGAGAGGGAGGGAGGGAAGGAAAAAGAATGGGGAGAAAGAAATAAAAATAGGAAGGAAAACAGGAAGGAAGGTAAAGAAGTAAACAAACTATCCCTAATTCACCAAGGAGAGCAGATCTCTGAATCTACAAAGGATGTAATAGTGATTAAGCCACTAGTTGGTTTGTGATCAGAAGAGTTGGCCCAGAGCCTTCTCTGGGGACATACCAGCCACAGGAGCACACTGGACTATACTGGGCAAAGCCTTAGGGTCTAATAGTGTATCCATAAGAAAAGCCCATAATGTGACCAAGAATCCATGCCCACAGCGGGAGCCCCCTGAGGGTGAGAAGTCACATCAGGAAGCTCTTTTCCAGGACAATCCTCTAGTTACTGAATTTAAGGCAATACCTTTTCCACTTCCAAGGGCTGAAATTGTCATGTAGGAACCCAATAAGATGACACCCAGAACACTCAGTAGAATAAGAAAACCTGTCTCCTACTGGCAATGTGAAAAAAATTAGGGTTCATGGAAGAGAACAGCCAGGCAGCAGTCTATATCTTTACATTGTCAGCCTATGATTACACAGTTGGACCTGAGGTCTAAGCCATTTGTGAGAGTTACATGGAATTATGCAGCTTCTTTTCTATTTCATTTTCTAGAATTTTCCACCTCCTTTCCAATTCTGTCCTAACATGTGTTAATGACAAAATGGATGGAGCGCTTGAGCTCTGCTTCCTCAACCCCTACAAAGTTAAAGAGCAGTGAAATGAAACAATGTGAATAAAAACAAGCTGCAGGCTCTGAATAAATGGCAAAGCAAGCCAGATATCTGTGGCTCATGCTTGTAATCCTATGTACTCAAAAGGCTGAGATATGAGAATCCCAGTTCAAAGCCAGCCCAGACAGGAAAGTCCATGAGACTATTATCTTTGATTAACCACCAAAAAGCTGAAGTGGAGCTATGGCTCAAATGGCAGAGCACCAGCTTTGAGAGGAAAAAAAAACTAAAGAGACAGCACTCAGGCCCCAGCGCGCACACACGCGCGTGCACGCGCACATACACACACACACACAGCAAAGCAAAGCAAAGCAAAGGAATGCACAGCTGTCAGTGGTTTGCCAATCATACATGGGTGTAAAGTTTGCCCCTGTGGGAGCTAAAGGATTGATAATCAGCAAAAATGTATAGAAAAGACCTCTTTTCCTAGGGATGCTGCATAGGCTCAAGGAATGCCCCCAAAGTCACAGATTCCAAAACTATAGTCTGATTGTCCCCAGGAGTATCAGAGAAGGAAAGTTTCTCTAGGGAGTCCCAAAGGCAGGACTCTGGCAGGGAGGAAGGTTTCCATGTAGCATTCCCAGTGTGGTGTCCAGCCATCCACAGCCAGAAGAAGGAATGCAGAATGGGGCTGTAGATGAACTGAGAAGGGAGGAAGGCAGCAATCCCAGCCAGGGAGGCAAGGAGTCAGCAAAGAGCAGCAGTCACAAAACCTGGTGATCAACAATGACTCTGTGAAAGGTTAGCTTCCGCCTTGAGCTGCTCTGTGCAAGTCACTCATTCATTCAGTCACCATTGTCCAGCCAATTTGCCAACAAAAATCTCAGGTTCAGGACAGGTGCTAGTGGCTCATGCCTGTAATCCTAGATACTCAAGAGGCTGAGAATCATGGTTTAAAGCCAGCCTGGGCAGGAAAGGCTATGTAACTCTTATCTCCAATTGACCACACACACACACACACACACACACACAAGAGCACACAAAAGAGTAGAGGTGTGGCTTAGGCGTTAGAGTGCAAGACTTGAGTATAAAAGCCAAGTAAGAGCAGTACTAAGTTCAAGCGTCATTACCAACACACACACACACACACACACACACACACACACACAGTCCTTAAGCAGACCAAGACCAAGGTAAACAGCAATACAGTGTTCCTTGTTTTTGTACATTTCTATACACAGCGAAGCACTTTCCATTGACTGGTGAGAACAAACATTCAAAAGGACATTCATAAAACTATTCTGGGTCTTCTTTTAGTTGAATAAGAGACCCAATCTCATTTCAAGATGCTCCACTCTGGCACCTCATGCTTTGAAGGCCTCCTCTGGAACTGTCAGCTGCAGAATTATTGCTGAGTTCAGCATTGCTTTGTTTCTGTAGCTCTGAAAAGAACATGAATTCTCCCTAAATTTTCATGAAAACAAAAGAAACTTGTGTTGAAGAACTTTTCAGGGGGCGTGGCTTCTTTCTTGTGGCTTAGATCCTCTCACTTTTTTACCCTTTGAGCTATGCTGGAGAAAAGATAGGGTATCCCCACTACAACTGCATGCCAGGAGGAGGGTGCTTAGCTCTGGAATGACCTGGGGCTCAACTCAGGAGGCGTGGAGGCCAGCAACTGTCCTGCCATCAACTGGGTCTTGGTGCCTCATCTCCACAGGAGGAGAGGAAAGGAGAGAGCGAAATAAGAGGAGAGGAGAAAAGAAAAGATGAAAAGAAGGAAGGAGTAAGGAATAAAGAGAGGAGGAGGAGAAGAAAGGGAAAAGCAAGGGAAAGCTGAAGGGGGAGAAGTAAAAGAAAGGAAGAAAGAAGGGAAGAGGGGAGGGAAGGAAAGAAGAGAAGGAAAAGAAAGGAGAGGAGAGTTGGGTTGAGTTTCAGGCCATGATTGATAAACCTGTTGCTTCGGGCCTGTAGTAAGGCAGCACATCATGGTAACAGCACTGTTCATTTTATACTGTCTAGGAAGTACAAGGTGACAGAGGAAGAGACCAACCTCTCACAATCCCCTTCAAGTCCTAATGATATAACTTCCTCCCACTTAGTTCTACCTCATGATGGTTCCATCGCCTCCTAATAGTGCTATGGGTTAGGGAGCAAGCCTTTAACATACAGACCTGTGGAGATTAGATGCCAGAGCAAAGGAAAACATAGAAAACCAAGATTTCTCGAACAGCACTATCAGGATTTGGGAACAAAGATCATTCTTTGTTGTAGAGATTATCCACTGTGCATTATAGGATACCTAGCAAGGACTCTGGCCTCTAGCTACTAGCTGCAAATGTCAATTTTTTAAAATTTTATTTTATTGTAAAGATGCTGTACAGAGGGGTTACAGTTACATGAATGAGGTAATGAGTACATTTCTTGTCCAATATTGTTACCCCCTCCTTTGTTTTTCTCCTACTATCCCTTCCCTCCTCCACCTCCCCCACTCCTCCCTCTCCCCAGAAGTTGTAAAGTTCATTTTCAACATAGTGTCTTATGATTATCATTGTTGCAATGGGTCATCCTGTGTCCTTGTTTCAGCATTTTGTTATTCCCCTTCCCCTCCCCAAATTAGATAAATATTTACAAGATACAGGGCACCAAAATCAAATACAGTGACAACAGGGGATATACCCTAGGGGGAAAAACATACAAAAGAAGTGTCAACTTTTTAAAAGCCTACAGACAGGAGGATTAGGAGCTGGAAGCCAGCCTGAGCATCATAATGAGGTCTTGTCTCATAAACAAAAATATGAGCTGGGCTCTGGTGGCTCACACCTGTAATTGATTCTAGCTACCTGGAGGCTAAGATCTAAGAATGGCAGTTCGAAGCTATCCTGGACAGGAAAGGTCATGAAACTCTTCTCTCCAATTAAGCACCAACAAAGCTGGGAGTAGAGCTGTGGCTCTACTCCTTGAGAAAAAAAAAGAAGCTTAAGTCAGTGCTCAGGTCCTGAGTACAAGCCCCAGGACTGACAAAAACATGTGTGCAGATATTGATTGCCATGTGTCTCCAGGACATGAGCAACTGATTCTAGTTGAGAGCACTGGTGTAGACCTGCACTGTCTAATACAGAAGTCACATGTGGTCACTGAAAATGTGTCTGGTCCAAATTGAGATCTACTGTAAGTATAACACATGCTATGGATTTCAAACATCTCAAAGAACAGCAAGCAATTTAAAAAAGTAAACTATCCCATGAATATTTTATAGTAATTTTAATTTGCATTCTTTATACGTTAGATGATTATATGCTATAATAATACAATGTTAATATTCTAATTTAAAATAAAATATAATTAGTCAGCCGGGCACTGATGATTCACATCTGTAATCCTAGCTACTCAGGAGGCTGAGATTTGAGGAATGTGGTTTGAAACAGCCAGGGCAGAAAAGTCCCTGTAAGACTTTTTCTCCACATAACCACTAAAAAACTGGATGTGGGGCTATGGCTCAACGTAGTAGAGTGCTAGCTTTGAGCAAAAAGAGCTCAGCGATAGCTCTCGGGCCCTGAGTTCAAGCCCCATAGCTGACAAAATAAAGAATTCAATTCACCTTTTTAGAAAACACTTGGTATAATGTGGCTAGTAAAAAAAAAATAATAAATTGCAATAGTCATGTGGCTGCCATAGATCTCCATTTATCAGCTGATATCCTCCCTGCTGAAGCAACTGACCGAACGACTTTCAGGACTCTCAGGGCAACAAAATGGTTTCCTAGTACTCTCCACAGAAACCCCAAAGCTAGCAAGAGTGTGGACACAGAATCTTGTTGTCAGAAGTCTCTGATGTTTTCCCCGGGGAGCACTTGAATCTCTTTTTCATCCATGATAAACTTAGCAAAAACTTCATCATCGGCCATCAGAGGTAATGTCTTGCCCATCAAACAAAGGAAGCAGCTCCCCAGTCAACATCCTGCTCTGGCCAGCTGACAAATGCCACAGACCTCACTGTCCATGCAGTCCAGGGCAGCCTGCCTCCCCATGGGAAATTTCCACTGGTTCCCTCTAGAATTAGCCAAGCCATTTCCCAACAGGAACCACTGAGGTGCTTCATGATTGCTTAGTGCTTTCCATACACTCCACTTGTCTTCATTCCTACTGCAGTCCTGTTGGCTGAACACTAAGATGTCTCCGTTTCTATGTGGGTAATGGGAATTTTGAGCCAGAAATGCAGGTCATAAGAAGTTATCTGGGCCAGATGCCACCAGAGCAGTGGGACATTCAGTATCAGTCCTTTGTGTCACTGTCATGTTTCACCCCAGCACCTACACTTGATTGAAAAGTCCCAGAGTCATAAGCAAAGGATACAATGTTGTGGCCTTTCTAGCTTTCTAACTTGCTGGACATCTCTGATTTGTCACTGTCTTCTACCATAGGTACTTAATGAAGTCCCCATGCTGATGGCAGGAAACTCCAGTGGCCATTCCCTTTCAAGTGCTAACTAACTTCTGGTAATTGCCAGGTGACAGAGCAGAACTCAGATTCCTAGGGCTCTCTCTGAAATCCCCAACTGCTGTAGGTTAGATACATGGCCCCTAAAAGTTCATCTGTTATAAATATATTCCCCAGAGTATAACACTTCTGGAAGGTAATATAGTGGTAGAATCTTTAGGAGGTGGGGCTTAGTGGGAGGAAGTTAGGCCATTGGAGGTGTATCCTTGAGAGGATATTGGAATCTTGGCCCTCCCTTCCTCCACCTTCCCTCTTACTCTCTCATGCACCCTCCATCCTGGCCACCATGAGGTAAGCAGCTTTGTTCTCCCACAAGCTCTCTGCCCTGATCTTTGATTCACCACAGGCCCAGTGGCAATGGAGCCAAGCAACCATGGACCATGAGCCAAAATAAAGCTTTCCTTTTTTAAAGTAGATTTATCTCTGGTTTTTTTACAGGGACATAAAGCTGACTAACGCTGGCCCCCTGACTCTCTCCTAGCCACAGGAACATCTTCTCTCAAGCCTCTGATGAGCGGCTTACTCCCCTTCCTAAAAACAAAATCACAAACCTCAGTTGCCACTCTATTTGAATGAAGATGCTCAGGGACATGACAAAAAATAAATTTAAAAAAATCATATTAACAGTGATGGGAGAGAGTGGTTCAGTGGTAAAGCACTTGTTTGGCATGTGTGAGGCCCAGGGTCCCATCTTCAGAAGAAGAAGGAAAAAAACCTATGTCAATAAACTTTGAATATCATAAACTTAAGTTGAAGGAAAGCTGAGTTGCAAGAAAGTTGAAGCAGAACAACAACAAAAATCCAGACACAAGAGTGCATACGAGATGGTTCCATGAATATCAAGTTTAAAAACAGGCAAAACTAATTGTGGAAACCCAGAATGATGGTTCCTTAAAAAATTAAAATTGAACTGAGTACAGGGGTTCATTCCTATCATTCCAGCATTTGGGAGGCTTAAGGAAGGAGAATCACAAGTTCTAGGCCAACCTGAACTTCAAAGAAAGTTCCTGCCTCAAAACATCACATAAGTTAAAATAAATAAAACAAAATGGCAATTTTAATATCGAATAAAATATAAAATAATCATCATATGATCCAGCAATTCTATTTCTGGTTGTACACTCAGAAAGGTCTGAAATCAGGGTTTTCAAAGAAGTGTTTGTAGGGCTGGGAAGGTGGCTCAGTGGTAGAGTGCTTGCCTTGCATGCATGAGGCCCTGGGTTTGATTCCTCAGCACCATATAAGCAAAAAAAGCCGGAAGTGGCGCTGTGGCTCAAGTGGTAGAGCGCTAGCCTTGAGCTGAAGAGCTGAGGGACAGTGCCCAGGCCCAGAGTTCAGGTCTCACAACCGACCAAGAAAAAAAAAGAAGTATTTGTATATCTTTGTTCACAGAAGTCTTAGTGACAAGAGCTCAAGAAGGAAGAACTAAATCCCTATTAACTAAAAAATAGATAAACACAGAAAGATGTGTACACTCAATGGGATCTATTCAGTCTTAAGAAGAGAGGAAATTCTGACATGTGCAACACAGAAGAACCTTGAGAACATTTCACTGACAGAAACCAGTCTCATATGATTCCACTTACATGCAGTCTCTGGAGTGCTCAGACTCTTTGAGACAGGAAACAGGATGCTAGTGAGGATGTCAATGACTATAAGGAAAGGCCGAGTAGGGAGTTAGCATTTAAGAGATACAGAGTTTGTTTTAAAAAGTAAGTATGTTCTGGAGCCAGGCACTGATAGCTTATGCCTGTAATCCTAACTACTCAAGAGGCTGAGATCTGAGGATCATGGTTCAAAGCCAATCCAGGCATAAAAGTTTGTGAGACTCTTATCTCCCATTAACCACCAAAAAGCTGAAAGTGGAGATGTGGCTTAAGGAGTAGAGTGCCAGTCTTAAATGGAAAATGCCATATGAGAACATGAGGCCATGAATTTAAGCCCCAGTACACACACACACACACACACACACACACACACACACACACACACACACGCTCTCATATTGTAATGGTTGCACAATAATGTATATGCATTTAAACCAGAAAACCAAACACTTAAAAATAGTTTAAATGATCCAGGCATTGGTGACTCTGTAATCCTAGCTACTGCAGGTAGCTGAGATCCGAAGGCTAGACAAGAACATCCACTAGACTCCATCTCTAAAATAACCATCACAATTCAAGGTGTAGCTGCAGGTGTGGTTCAAGTGGTTAAAGTACCTGCCTAGCAAGCACAAGTCACTGAGTTCAAACTCTAGTACTGCCCTCAAAAAAATGTTAAAAATTTTAGTTTTATGTTGTTATACTAGAAATAAAGATTCATTTTTTTTCCAGGGTGGAGGTATAGTTCAGTAGTAGAACACTTGAACAAAACCCTGGGTTTGATCCTCAGCACTGTAATTTGTGTGTGTGTGTGTGTTGTTACTGGAGCTTGATCTCCAGGCGTAGGCACTATTCCTTAGCTTTTTTGTGTTTGTTTACTTTCAAGTGCATCATTTCTGGGGCTTGAATTCAGGGTCTGGGTGCTGTCTCTGAACTTTTTCCTAGTACTCTATCACTTGAGCCACAACTCCACTTCCAATTGTTGGGGGTTTTTTTTTGTTGGGTTTTTTGTTGTTGTTGTTTGGTTGGTTTTGGTGATTAATTGTAGATAAGAGCTTCATCAACTTTCCTGATCAAGCTGGCTTTGAACTGCAGCCATGAAATCTCAGCCTTCTAAGTAGCTAGGATTCTAGGCAAGAGCCACCAGCACCTGGCCACAAAAAAGAAAGAGAGAGAGAGAATAAGAGAAAGAGAGTCCATAATCCAGGTAAAGGATATGAAGGTTGGTGTAGAGAAAGGGGATAAGTGGGGGTCCCTAACAATGGTAATGCTATTTCTTACTCAACAATGAAAATTTTCAATTTATGAACTTATTTTGGTGGTCCTGGGGATTGAACTCAGGGTCTCAAACTTGCTAGGCAAGTACTTTACCATTTGAAGTACATCTCCAACACTTTTGTCTTAATCTTGTTTTTTTTAGGGGGGGGTCCAGTCGTGGGGCCTGAACTCTGGGCCTGGGTGCTGTCCCTCAGCTCTTCAGCTCAAGGCTAGCGCTCTACCACTTGAGCCACAGCGCCACTTCCGGCTTTTTTCTTTTTGCTTATGTGGTACTGAGGAATCGAACCCAGGGCCTCAGGCATGCAAGGCAAGCACTCTACCACTGAGCCACCTTCCCAGCCCCTTAATCTTGTTTTTAAGTTAGAGTTTCTCAGCCATGTGATGGTGGCTCGCAGCTCTAATCCTAGCTACTCAGAAGACGGGGATTTGAGGATTGCAGTTCAAAGCCAACTCAGGCAGAAAAGTCTGTGAGACTTTTATCTCCAATAAACTACTCAGAAAAAAGCAGAAGTGACTCTGTGGCTCAAATGGCAGAGTGCTAGCCTTGAGCACAAAGAGGCTCAGGAATAGCACTTATGCCCTGAGGTCAAGCCCCAACACCAGCAAAAAAAAAAAAAAAAAAAAAGATAGGGTTTCTCTAACAATGTGCAGACTGGACTCAAACTTGTGATCTTCCTCCATCTGCCTCCTGAGAAATTAAGATTATAGGCATGCACTATTATATTTGGTTCAACTTGTGAACTCTTAATCAAATTATACATTTATAACCTGTGGCACTTCTCTGAATACATACTTTTACTTTAAGCAAAAGTTAGTGAAATGACATGGGCAAAACAAAACAAAACCTGAACTATACAAGAAAGCCTACAGGGTGGAAGATAAGGCCAGGTGTGTAACAAGGCATAATAGCCAAGTCCCTTGTACTCACTTCTGGAGCTCTCAAGTTTGTAAAGCAAGATTTATTCGTATTTTCCTGACCACTTCTATGTATAAGCAAGAACAAAACACCCACCAAAAAGTCAGATTACCTTTTCAACTTTCTCCTAAAAGTCCCCTCCCCCACGGCTTCTCAGCACAACCCGGGCTTTACCCAGTAGGATTAGATAAATCGCAGGTGCACCCACACCTGAAGCAGCCAGCAGCTTACTCATTAATCAGGTGTTTAACTGGCTGTTGCTCTAAGTTCCCCTCTCTGCTTGGCAGGCTGATGGCTCTGGATTGATTCCCAGTTTGGGGCCCTGACAGTTCCCCTTTTCCCTCTTTAGCCAAAACTCTCTGCAAGTGTGTAGACCCATGAAAGTGGGCTTTGTAAGATCCTCCCCTATGGATGCCCCCACGCAGAGCCAGCCTCTCAGGTTTTCTCCTTGTTCTCCTAGCCACTATTCGGCCACGGCCACACCGTTCACACAGCTCAGCTTGTGATCTGAGCTGCTTTTCTCCACAAGGGGTCCCAGGTCTCTTTTTGTTCTGCCTCCTGTCTTTCCATCCAAGTTTTTCTTTCTACTTGGAGTTCCAAATTCCTTCCCTCACCTGATCACAAGCCTAAACACAGACTAAGGCTCACTGAAGCAGTTCTTTTTGTCTAGCCTTTTCAAAGAAATAATTTAGGGCTGCAGGTATGGCGCCGTGGAAGGGCATTTCACTAGCATGCCCCAAATTGAATCCCCAGCACTGCAACATACAAAACCAAACCTAATACAACAATAACAAAAGGCTGATAGAAAAACATTGTGATACTGACATTTTACAATGTACTAAGCACTGACTTCCTATAATGCAATTGCTCAGAGCAGCTTCATTTTACCAGGGAGGAAACAGGCTCAGAGAAATAATAATTTGCTGGGAGCCTATAAAAGTGATCAAGCCAAGATGCAAGGATTAGAGCCAGACAGGGTGGCCTTTAATCCAGCATTTTAAAAAACACAAGTTTGTTGTTGTTGTTTAGTCAGTTGTAGGGCTTGAGCTCAGGGCCTGAGCACTTGAACTTTTTCACTCAAGGCTAGTACTCTACCATTTTGAGCCACAGCACCACTGGTTTTCTGGTAGTGACCTGGAAATAAGAATCTTGTGGACTTTCCTTCCCAGGCTGCCTTTGAACCATAATCCTCAGATCTCAGTCTCCTGAGTAGCTGGAATTACAGGCATCAGCCACTGGTACCCAGCTAAGATATAGAATTTTGCATACTACCTACGACACCAGGTATATTCTGCTGAGATAGAATCCTGCTGCTGGCACACATTGTTTCCAAACAATGTGATGTATGGATCTTTTTGGCTTCTTCTAACCACTGTTAGAACAATAACAGGAAATCATGATATGTCACAGATTGGAAGAACTCTCTAGAGCTGGGAGGGAGTCAGTATCTCAATGACACAGTACTTGCCTAGTATACACAGAGGCCTGGGTTCTATCCCCAACACTGCAAATAAATATCATCATCATAATCATAAAACATCCTCTGGCTATGCTTTTTTTTTGGGGGGGGGTCTGTCATGGAGCTTGAACTCTGGGCCTGAGCACTGTCCCTAAGAACTCTTCAGTTCAAAGCAAGAACTCTACCACTTGAGCCACAGTGCGACTTCCAGTTTTCTGGTGGTTAATTGGAGATAAGAGTCTCATGGACTTTCCTGCCCAGGCTGGCTTTGAACATCGACCATCAGATCTCAGCCTCCTGAGTAGTTAGGATTACAGGCCTGAGCTACTGGTGCCCAGCTGGCTATACTTTTTTACTTCAACATCACCCTGTAAGCTCAGGGACTTCTGTCAACTTTTGATTTTTTCTGAAATAAAACCAGAGAGCAGAGGTATCCTAATTAGCTCAGACTTTGCTTTGGGAAACACTCCCCAATCACATAGCAATTGCCTTGTGCAAAAGGCTATGGACAGAAGTAATGGGTCCAGGCCAAACAAGAGAGAGAGAGCCTCTCAGCATGACAGAGTGCCATCTCTAGCTAAGGGAAAAGGGTGGCTATAAAACAACCCAAATTGAGTGTGTGTGTGTGTGTGTGTGTGTGTTGGCACTGGAGCTTGATCTCCAGGCCTACCCACTATTCCTTAGCTTTTGTTTGTTTTCCAGTGCTAGTCCTGGGGTTTAAACTCAGAGCCTGAGTGTTGTCCCTGAGTTGTATTGTTTTGTTGCTTAAAGGTAGCACTCACCACTTGAGCCTCAGATCTATTTCTGGCTTTTGCTGACCAATTGGAGATAAGAGACTGATGGACTTTTCTGCCTTGCATGACTTTGAACCTCAATCCTCAGATCTCAGGTTCATGAGTTGCTAGGATTTTAGGCATTAGCCCTTGATATTGGCTCATCCAAATCTTTTTAAAATTAATTTTATTGTTATTATAAAGGCGATATACTTAGGAGTTACATTTATATGTGCCAGATAATAAGTACATTTCTTTTCATACAGTGTCATCTGTTCCCTCACTGTCTCCCAGTCTTTCCTTCCCATTTCCACCCAGAAGTTGTATAGTTCACTTTCATCAATGTCTAGTGTGCTCCACTGCTGCACTTTTTTCACCCTTTTTCCTTGGTTCTGTGCCCTCCCCACCCTCCCACAGATGTACACTATATATAAGGTAAAGAATACAAAATCATGGGCTGGGAAGGTGGCTCAGTGGTAGAGTGCTTGCCTTGCATGCCTGAGGCCCTGGGTTCGATTCCTCAGCACCACATAAGCAAAAAGAAAAAAGCCAGAAGTGGCACTGTGGCTCAAGTGGTAGAGTGCTAGCCTTGAGCTGAAGAGCTGAGGGACAGCACCCAGGCCCAGAGTTCAGGCCCCACAACCCGACCCAAAACAACAACAACAAAAAAAAAAACAATACAGAATCATCAGAAAAAGAAAAAAAAAACATTTTTAAATCCTTGATTTCCATATCTTTGGCATTTGTTTCAGTACGAGGATTATTTTATATACATATGAAGAGATGCTTGGCTATTGCATCTTTGTGATTCTCTCCTAAGACTATCCTCTATTGGTCTCGCTGTATATATAGAGAATCCTGCATATTTTGTTATATCCCAATGCATTTTAGATCTAACTTCCACATATCAGAGAGAGCATGTGACATTTGTCTCTCTGATCTTGGCTTATCTCACTTAACATGATTTGTTCTAGTTCCATACATTTCCCTGCAAATGACATTATTTTATTCTTTCTAATGGCTGTGTAAAATTCCATTGGATATAGGTACCATAGGTTTTTGGATCCACATAATCTATTATAGGGCATCTGGGTTCTTTTCATATCTTGGGTATTGTGAATAGTACAGCAATGAACATGGATGTGCAGGTGTCCTTAAAATATCTTGGTTCATGATGCTCAGGGTAGTGAAGGTCTATGCTTAGTTTTTCAAGGAACCCCAGAGTGGTTATATTAGTTTGCATTCTCACCACCAGTGCAGAAGGGTTCCTTTTCCCCCACATCCCTACCAATGACTGTTGTTCAAATTCAAAATGTTGGCCAATGTAACTGGGGTGAGATGGAATCTCAAGGTTGTTTTGAGTTGCATTTCCTTTATGGCCAGGGATGATGAGCATTTCCTCATATATTTCTTTGCCATTCTTACCTCTTCTTCTAAGAAGTCTCTCCTTAGCTCCCTTGCCCATTTAGTAATTGGTATATTGTTTGGAAGGGGTTACTTTCTTGAGATCCCTGTATCTATTGGATATTAAGCCTTTGTCTGATATACTGCTGGCAAAGATCCTTTCCCAGTTTGTTGGCTGTCTTTCTAGTTTAGTAACTATGTCCTTAGCTGTGAAAAAACTTCTTATGTTGATATAGTCTCACTTGTCGAGTCCCTCTACTATCTGTTGTGTCCCTGGGACTCTATTCAGGAAGTTTCTGCTTGTACCTGTAAGTTCTAATGTCTCGCCTACTCTGTCTTGCAGTAGTTTCATAGTTTCAGGTCTGACATTGAAGTCTGATCCACTTTGAATTAACACTACTGCATGATGACAAGCAGGGATCCATTTTTAGTTTTCAGCATAAGGCTGCCAGCTATCCCAACACCAATTGTTGAAAAGGCTATGTTTTTTCCATTATATGTCTTCAGCTGTTTTTGTCAAAAATCAGATGATTGTAAGTATTTGGTTTTATTTCTGCACCTTCTAATCTGTTCCATTCATCTTTAGGTCTATTTTTGTGTCACTACCAAGCTGTTTTTGTTATTATAGCTCTGAAGTAGAGTTTGAAATATGGTATTGTGGTATCACCTACATTGCTATTTTTTTTTTTTTTTGCCTAGAATTGCTTTGGCTATTCTAGGTCTTTTGTTATTCCATATTAATTTTGGAATTGTTTTCTCTATCTCAGTAAAGAACATTATTGGGATGTTGATAGGGATTGCATTGGATTTGTATATTATTTTTGGCAGTATGGCCATGTTCACAATATTGATTCTACCAATCCATGAACGTGGAAAGTCTTTGTATTTCATGGTGTCCTCTGATTTCTTTCTTCCGATTTTTATAATTTCTGCTTGAAAGATATTTTACATCTTTGATTAGGTTAATTCCTAGGCTGTTTTTGTTGTTGTTGTTGTTGTTATTGCAAATGGAGTTGTTTTCATGATTTCCCTCTCTGCTTGTACATTGTTGGCATAGAGAAAGGCTAATGAATTTTGTAGGTTGATTTTGTTTCCTACTACTTTGCCAAAGTGGTTGATCAGAGTTTGGAAGTCAAGTTTTTTGGGTCCTTTAGGCATAAGGTCATATCATCTGCAAATAGGAATAGTTTAACTTATTTTTCCCTATGAATACCTTCTATGTCCTTTTCTTGGCTTATTGCTCTGGCTAAGCATTCCAGAACTATATTGAAGAGGAGTGGAGAGATCAGGCATCTTTGCCTTGTTCCTGATTTTAGGGGAAATGGTTTTAGTTTTTCCTCAATTAGTATGATGTCAGCTGTTGGTCTGTCATACATAGCCTTTATTTCTTTAAGGAATGATCCTTCTATTCCTAGTTTCTGTAAAGCTTTTAACATGAATGGATGTGGTATTTTGTGGAAGGCTTTTTCTGCATCTATTGAGGTGATCCTGTGATTCTTGTCCTTGACTCTGTTGATGTGGTGAATTATATTCGTTGATTTATGAATGTTAAACCAGCCTTGCATCTGTGGGATGATTTTTTTGGCTAATATTTTACTGAAGAGTTTTGCATCTGTGTTCATCAGAGAAATTGGTCTGTAGTTCTCTTTGTTGGATGCTTGCCTGATCAGGGGATGAGTGTGATATTGGCTTCATAGAATGAGTTTGGAATTGCTCCCTGTGCTGCTATTTCATGGAAAAGCTTGAGGGTAGTGGTATTAGTTCATCTTTAAAAGTCTTATAGAATTCAGCAGTGAATCCATCCAGACCTAGGCTTTTCTTTGTTGGAAGACTTCGATTACTTCCTCTATCTCACTGAGTGTTATGGGCTTATTTAGCTGGTTTATATATTCTTTAGCTAGTTTACATCAGTTTAGGTAGTTTATGTGTTTCTAAAATTTCATCTGTTTCTGCTAGGATTTCCTTCTTTTGTGAAGTAATCTAATATATATTATATCTATATTGAATTTCTTGTTTGTTGTAATGTGTCTTGTGGCATCTCTGGTCTTATTGATTTGAATCTCCTCTCTTCTTTTTTAAAATTAATCTTGCAAGTGGTCTGTCAATTTCATTAATTTTTTCAAAAAATGAGTTTTTTGTTTCATTGATTTTATGTATAGTTTTTTTTAGTTTCTATTTTATGGATTTCTGCTCTAATCTTTTCTATCTCTCTCCTTCCAGTAGTTTTAGGTTTGATTTGTTCTTGTTTTTCTAGCAGTTTTAATTGCATCATGAGTTTATTTACTTGAGCTGTTTCTGTTTTCTTTATGTATTCGCTTAGAGCTATAAGCTTTCTCCCCATCACTGCTTTTGCTGCATTCCAGAGGTTCCATTGTGATGTGTTTTTATTTTCACTGAATTGTAAGAACTTTCTAATTTCTTCTTTAATTTCTTCTGTGACCCAGGTGTTATTCAGTAGTGTGGTATTCAGTCTCTATGAGTAATTTCTACAGTATGCTTTGTTGTTGAGAACTAGTTTGATTCCACTGTGGTCAGATAGGATGCAAGGGATTATGTCAGTCCTCTTGTATTTGCTTAGGTTCTTTGTGTGTACTATGATATGATCTGTTTTGGAGACTGTTCCATGAGCTGCTGAGAAGAATGTGAATTGGGTCGTTGTTGGGTAGAATACTCTGTAGAGTTCATTTGGGTTATGGTGTCATTTAGTTCAGAGGCTTCTTTGCTTATCTTGTTTGGTTGACCTGTCCTTTGTGAGAACTGAGTATTAAAATCTCTCACTATTATTGTGTCTGGGCCTATCCTGTTCTGTAACTCCAAAAGTACTTGTTTAACATATTTAGATGCTCCATTTTTGGTGCATAGATATTGACCACTGTGATTTCCTCTTCATGGATCATTCCCTTTATTGCTATGCAATGACCTTTCTTGTCTCTTCATACTGATTTTAATGAAAAGCCTATTTTATCAAATATCAATATGGCTACTCCTGTCTTCTTGCAGGGTACATTTGCATGAAAGGTCTTTTTCGTTATTCAGAGTTTGCTTTTATCTTTGACTATGAGATTGGTCTCTTGGAGACAACAAATAGATGGATGGATCTTGTTGTTGTTGTTGTTTAATCCAATCTGCTGTTCTTTTTCTTTTGATTGGAGAATTGAGTCCATTAGTGTTCAGAGCTATTATAGAGAGATGGGTCATGTTTCCTGCCATTTTCTTGGTTTCCTATATTTTGCGTCTTTCCTCTTCCCGTGCTTACTAAATTGGTCTTCTAGTGATTTCTTTTGTCCTAATGTGTTTCCTTGATTTTGATTGTTTTCTTCAGATTTGTATGCTTCCCTTTAGTATTCTTTGTAATGCTGTTTTAGTGTTCATGAATTCCTTTAATTTTTGTTTGTTAGGGGAGGTTTTAGCTTCACCATCAAATGTAAATGATAGCTTTTCTGGGTATACCAGTTTGGGTTGGCAGTTGTTGATCTTCAGGGTTTGGATTATTCCATTCTAGGATTGCCTTTTTCATTGAGGGTTTGTGTTGAGAGGTCTGCAGTGATTATGATTTTCTTTCCACTGTAGTATAGCTCCTTCTTTGATTTTTTTTTCAGTGTTTAAAATCAATTCCTTGCTTTGCAAGCCTAGTGTTTTTACTATGATGTGTCTAGAAGTGTCTCTTCTTGGATCCTGTCTACTGGGGCTTCTGTGTGCTTCTGTCAGGTAAGTGAGATTTTTTTAAGATTGGGGAAATTCTCTGTTATTATTTTACTGATTAGGTTTTTTGATGCCTTTAGTATCAAATTCTTCTCCCTCATTCATCCCAACTATGTGTAAATTTGATCTGGGTGAGTCTGCCAATTCTTGGATTTCCCTTTGGTAGGTTCTGAGGGTTTTTTCCTATACCTTTGACTTTTTGTTCTAAGTCCAGTTTTGTCCTTGACTCTTAATATTCTGTTTTTTCATTTCACTTACTCTTTTACCTAGGCATCCCACGGTGCTTTGCCATATGAAAACTGAACTTTTTATGCTCCCAAGATCAGTTCTCATAGTCTAAATTTCATCTTTTAATGAGGAGTATAGTGTTTCTATTTTTATCTCTATTTCCTTTTGAGAGTCCTGGATTTTCTTTGTACTCTTGACATTGGTTCTGCATCTTCCCTTTTATTTCATTGGCCAATTCTGTCACCATTTATTTAATGGTTCTTTTGTCCTCCATCTCTTTTTCACCCTCACTAGAGTCCTTCCTGCATCATCGTTGGCTTTGGGATTTGGTTGTCTTGATTGTTCATGAATCATATAATCTTTCATCGTGATTTGTGCATTTCAGTTCAAGGATTGTCAGGGCTATGGCCCAAGCTTGGCCTGCTCACAACCATCAGGGGGTGGCTTGCGCTTGGCCTGGGCTAGCTCACCCTGAATGAACTAGCCGATGCTCAGCCCCCAGGCCAGCAACCGCTTGTGTGCATGCCCATGGCCCCAGGGTACTTGGAAGGAGCTTTGCCCTGGGCCAGCAAGCTCTCCACCAGCTGGCAGATACTTGGTGTGGTCTGCAGCAGGAGCTGAGAAGGCTCGATTCAGGCCTTCAGGATGAGTGTGTGCTTCGGAAGGAGTGGGCTCCCGCAGGTACATGGGAGTTTGTCTGTGCTTGAGCCTGCTATCCTCCAGTGGGAGTTTTGTGGAGAGTTGGGACTTGTAGTTTGCTGGCACAGGAGTGGGTCTGGTGTTGTTTTCCCAGGTGCCTCCTTGGCTGTGTGTCTCCCCTAAAACTCTCCACCCGTGGTGGAGAGTTTTAGGGAGATTTGGGAGTTGTAGTTTGCTGGTGCAGGGGCAGGGCTATATCCCAGGAGTCTTTCCTGGGTAGCCCTGGAAGAAGTGGGAAAAGTGTGAATCTCTGCTCTCTTCAAATGTGTTCCATCCCTCTCAGGCAGGAGATCCAGTCAGGGCACTTTGGGTCGGGGAGCTGCTCCCCCAAGTGAATGGTCCCCAATGGGGTACTCGCAGATTCTGCAGCCAGTGTTGAGCTGGCCAGCTGCTGCTGTTGAGGGGCCACTGTGTCTCCATGTGAGGATCTCAAGTTCCTCTTCCTGGATTTTTCCTCCTGCTGTGCTGCATCAGGTGTGTCTCTCTCCTCCTCTGTACTGCACAGCAGTAGGGGTGTGCACACTGATTTGAGATCTTTATTGGTTTCCCTCCTTGTGTTCCCGTGGTTACCATGGTGCCGTGGGATTTCTTTAGTATTACAGTTTAATTGGTGGCACTTCAGGTGTATTCTTCTGGGTCTCCCCCATGCTGCCTGGGGCAGTGCAGCCCTTGGATGCAGCCTCTCAGTAGGGTCCATGCGCTGCCTCTGAAATCTTCCCTTTTATCTGCTTTCTGCGGTGAGATTTCTTCTGCATTTGAATGAGTTGCTGTTTAAAGTTTGATTGCTGTGGATCTCTTGAGGTGAAGTGTGTAGTAGGACCTTAAATTTCTGTTTGGTCAGATTAACCTAGAGAGTTTACTTGCGATGATGCCACCATCCTTCTGGAAGTCTCTTGAATCTCATCCAAATCTTAAGGTAGAAAAGATGTGTATTATCTCAGACTCCACTCTGTACCAGTTGGGTAAGCCAGCACTAAGAAATAGCTTTACCCCTGACTCCCCAATCTCCTATTATCTCAGGAGCAAGACTCATGATCCTGTTGGGCCCGAACAGGAAACACACTGGGCTTCCACAGCCTGCAATATAGTGAGCAACCTCCATCAGCCAAAGAAAAACTAGGCCAAAATTTCAGGTCAGTTCTAAAAAAAAAAAAAGAAGAAGAAAAAAGAAGGAAGGAAGGAAGGAAAGAAAGAAACATGCATGCACATGATAACCATATTTAAACAGGTCAGAATGAAACCCCCTTGCACAAGTGTGGAAACATATTTTTTAGTTTATTTCTCAGTTTGTTCAGGATTATGAGAAAAGTGGGGAGAAAAAAAAGCCCTGCTTCATTTTTATAAAGTTGAGTAGGGCAAGGGGTAAGAAAAGCTTCATTGCCCAATGGCAAGCTTTCGCAATCAAAGATCCATATTGGGGGAAAAAATTAATGTTTCTTTTCCACTTCTACAAGGAAAAAGGTTGGTTCAGGTAGGATCAGGGAATGGGGGCGGGGGAGGGGGGGAGGCAGGGGGGGGGGAGCTCCTGGCTGAAGTCTCAAGTGATAAGGAGCCTTGTTCCTTCTTTAAATTTCAACACTAAAGACTCCACTTCCTGCTTCTCCCCTGTGTCCTTCCTCCAAGGGGCAGAAAAGAGCAATGGCTTGTAAAACATCATCCCATCCCCCCTCCATTATCTCCTCCATCTCTTCCCATGGGAATTGCCCCATTATTTTCTATCACTACCAACCCTCAATTTCCAAAAAGCCTAAGAAGATCAGTTTTGCCCTGTGTCACACTAAGACTTTTCCCCCAGAAGTCTCACCATGTGGAAACTTTGAAACTCGGGAGCGTTAACTTCGACACTGTTTCCTGCCCAGCAATAAAGCAAAGTTTGTAGCGTGATGCTCTCTGCTTTAGCAGAAATGGGGCTCGTGGGAGGAAAAGCGGAGTCCCTCTTTGCACCTCTTTCCTTTGCATCTGGAGACTTCCAAAACAAAAGTCTGTCCCAGCTTTTCCTCCCCACATCTAGGAACTTTGTCCCTTGATGAAGTTCTGGATTCCCCTCTGCACAGACCTGGACCACATCCAACCCATGTCTTCAGGTTCTTCAAACATTAACCTGGCAGATGTTTTTTCAAGAGGTTTGTGTTTGGATTTTGAGTTGGTTCTCGAGGTTCCAAGTGGAAAGTCCAGGGGGTGGATCCGTAGCATGGATCCCACCCCCGGCAGCTCCCTTAGCAGCAAAGCAGGAAAAGGAAGCCCCTTTTGTATGCACAAAGCTGCTGACAGGCACAGGCCTTTGCCAACACTACGTGCTTTCCTTTCTTGAGCTGTGAGCTGGATGCAAAAGGGGGGGAGGGGGGCGAGGGGGGGCGGTGCCTGGAGGGTTGTTGGAGGATAAACCATGCCTTCCTAAACTGATTGGGTTAGAAGCATTCCGGAAATGCTGCTACTTGGGGCAGAGAAAAGATGGATCTTTTCTTCCACAGTCAGCCGCACCACATTGCCTGCCCTTTGACATACATCTTTTCACGGATGAAGAACAGCTGAAGGGAAGAGAGGGCCTGCGGACCTCGGAGGAAGGAAAAGACACCAGCCCAGGCCTGCAGGCGGGAAGGCAGGCCTGTGGGCCTGGCTCCCTGCAACCACCTGCAATCTCTCCATCCGCCGACAGAGGGCAGCACGAGTCTACCTCGCCGCCCTAAGCATGCTCCACTCTCCCTCCCGCCCCCCCCCCTTCAATTACAGGGTGTCTCTAAAAGCAAAAGCACTAGGACTTCAGCGTCAGCAGAAAAACAAGTCAGAAAGACTCAGGGAGATGGAGGAGGAGGGGGGCAGCTTTCCAATCCCAAACGTAGCTTAGCCTAATCCGGCTGCAGCCACCCCCACTCCTAGCCCAGGACAGGCGGATCCACCACCATGGGGGGGGGGGCCCATCCCCACCCCCACCCCAGGCCCGGTGCCAGCCAGGGCTGCCACCCGCCCGGCCCTTTGTGTCACTTCGCTCCTCGGCCTCCAGGAACGCCAGGACAAAGGAGAGCCCTGGTGCTGCCGGCAGCTGGGGACACGGCTGGGCTTTACAAGGAAGGAGGAAACTCGATGCCCAGCAATTGGGACAGGTCGCCGTGCCCGTCTTTGGGGTGACCCAGTTCTGAGGCCAGTCGCTGGGCTCCGCACACATGTGTATCACACGCCCCACTACTTGTAGCCCGGGCCTAGCCAGTGAGGTGAGACCGTGGCATTCTTCCAGGGGCAAATGCGCCCCACGGGAAGGGCCCCAGCGGCAGCCGGGGTGGCCTTGCCCCTCTCTCTCCTGGGCTCTTCTTTCTGGCAGAGAGCTCAGGAGGATGGGAAGAGCCGGGCTGTAGAGGACCAGCTGTGGGAGCCTCCGGGTCAAGGAGCAAGGAGGGGCTTGTGCAACCTGATTCCTCATTTCTTGCAAGTACCTCGGGATTCATGGCACCTCCTGATTGGAAGACCTTCGCATGAAAGACAGGTTGTGGCCCCAGAGTCCTGCGTAGATTAAAGTGTCAAACTAATGGTGTCAGGTGACAGAACTCCAGCCTTGAGTTCTCTCTCAAGCTTACAGGGCTGAAGTGGTGTGGGGTTCTCTCCGCCTTCTCTCCACCCCATCTCTGATTTATGTCTTCGCTTGCTGGGATGACATCCCCCTCTCCCCATAACACATCCCAAGATACTAGATCCTGCCTGTGCTGGGCTCCTTCCTTCCTTCCTTCCTTCCTTCCTTCCTTCCTTCCTTCCTTCCTTCCTTCCTTCCTTCCTTCCTTCTTTCCTTCCTT